>NC_085047.1:33372724-33426466 GCF_963662255.1 Cinclus cinclus | reverse complement strand
GCATGTTTCCTCACTTTCCTTATTTCAAGGAGTGAGAGGCATCCATTCAGCTCTTCTAGATGGAGTGACTGACACTGTGCACAAGTATCTCCTAGAGAGCAGTGACAGATCTTCCTCTGACAGAGACAAAAGAGAAGGAAACTTGAATTCTATTTGCAATCTGTAGTGTGAATGTTAGAGACCTCAAAAGAACTGAGGAAAATCATACCATCTAGGGAGGGCTGTTAGAGTGATTTGCAATATAAGCAATAAGGTCTAATATAGATTGGTTTTAAAGCTGACAAATTCTTTATTGCTGCAATCATCATCAAGAAACAGGAACTGGGAAACAAAACATAGCAGTTCACTTCTGCGACTGTATCTCAGCAGTTCAAGTATATTCCTGTCTGTCAGGGCTGGTCATCCCTGAAAATTATTTCTTGTAGCAGGGTAACTGTGGTGTCAAATTCCTGGATCATTCAGTGTCTGCCCTGAATGTTGCCTTTCAGTAGTGACCCTGATCCTGGAGGTGGATCTCAACACTGAGGTTTGAACTCTATTGAGCTTCACCCAGTCAGGAACTGCTTACTTTCATCTTTCCCACACAAATCAGTTAATAGGTTGGCACTGAAAATATACAACCTTCATGATTGTGTGGGTATTTATTTAAGTACTTACATCTCAGCTGGCCTCTAAGGCCCCTCTAGAGCTGACCTGATGCTTTTCATGCAGGGAAACTGCCAGCATCTCTTGGGTACCAGCTCCCATATATTGCCTTTCTCGGTAGTCTGCAGGCTGACATCATCATCACAGCAGTGTTAGGAAATCTGCCTGATGTGATATTTTACCAGTTATTTCTTGCTTCCCAAGTCTTCAGGGTCCAAGAATGCTGCCAACAGTGACTCACATTATAACCAATCACTTACCATGTTGCAAATAGTTTCCCTTCATTGGCATTCTGAAGATCACAGGTACTGGATACTGAGCAGTCTGGACTCTGGACTTGTTGTTGTGATTTGTTGCTGTAAAAGCAGGCTTCAGAATATGAAATGGATTATGCTCACCATTTCATTATTCTGATGTATTTAGGGTAGCAATTTCTCAGCGTTTCCACAGAGGACTCTGTTATCAGGTCCATATATCCTTTCTGACAGGTAGAGAGTTTTGGTACACACACATCTGTGTTAGTGAACTTCCCATACAACTGATGAACTAGAGGAATCTTCATATTTGTGCATTAAAAACATAAAACTGCAGCTTCTTTTTAAGGACTGTTTGCATTCAAAAGCATACAGAGCTGGGGGAAAAGAGTGGGAATTTCTAATGATAACGTGAATTTGTGAGAGTGCCAGCAGAGCACCAACAGAAAGAATGTGTCATTTAGGGTCACATAAATTCCTACAGGAGTTACATGTGTTTCGTAGGTCTGATGTTGGATCTCTATGTAGGAAGGACCTACTAACCATGTGTAGATGTCCTGCTAAGGAAAGATTCAGAATTCAAAAGAAGCACCTGCTAGCATAAATATTTGTCTGGTATGTAGATTACTGGAGTGAGGGAATGAAAATACTCAGATCAACAGGAAGAGTTTTAATGACTGCTTTTGATTAAATGCAGTGGAAGTAATAAAACTGTTCTATTTAAGTTAGGATGAAGAATTATACAGAGGTAGCAATGATTTATGAGGTTTCCATTCTCAAATTATCAGCATAGGGTGTGTGCCAGTAAACACAGTCTATGGATTTGTCACCTCAAGCTGTGATTGTGTTGCATCTCTCAAGTTAAGTATCTTGGTTCACAAGAGTGGTTGCAAGTAACATTGAGGAACCTCATCAGAAGGTATATTTTCCCCCGAGACAGTACCTGGTCCAGGCTCATGAGAGTGTTGGGTTGTTGAAAATGCCACTACTCTTTTGGGATTTTGAAAGACATCACAAGTTCCAGTCAGTTCTTAAAGATCCTATAGTTCTGAATAAACTCTACCATTGCAAGGGTTTTCTGCCTCTTTGGCTTCTCTTTGTAGTTTCAATTGCCTGTCTCACCTCCCAGAAAGCTGGGAACTTTCTGAACAGCTCCTCTGGTCACCCTGGAAATGACAGTGCTTCAGCAGTGTTCAGTGACTGATATGTGGGGAAGCATGGTCTGGGACCATCTGTGGTCCTTTTAGTCTGGACGGGCAGAACTGCCTGTATTTGCATGTGTGGATATGCCCTTTTTTCAGTAGCACTGTCACTGAAGCTCCAGCAGTTGCTTTTACGACAGGTGATAATATCCCTGTTTATCCACAGAGCTGCTCAGTGTCTATAAAAATCACAGCAGCCACTAGGGGCAAGATGAACTGTTTACATCACTCCTTCCAGCTGCTGGCTTGAAAGTTTGTCTGACAGGAGGGAGGTACTCTTATGGAGGGCTCCAGCATCCTGCTTTAGGACAACCCTCTCCCATTGCTGCTGGGATGATTCATGAAGCCGTCTCCTCGATGTAGATCAGAGCTGTAAACTGCTGATCATGGAACTTCCTATATCTTTCTGTCCCAATGGCATCATCCTCATGGGGTAGGGTTGGAGTTGGATCTGTGTCATTTGCTGTGAGCAGTCCCCCATGAGCAGGAAATACAGAGGTGACAGATCTCTGTGTCCTGTGTGTCTGGTAGCCTGCATGGCTCCAGTGGCACAGCCACATTCACCATTCAGGTCATGAACTACAGCCTGCTCCTCCCGGCTTCACTAGGTCACGCCTGACTGATTATCACCCTGGGGGAACACAGGCACATTTGCATCCCTGTCTGGCCTGTGCAGAAGTGGGAGCAATGTGAAGGAGGTGACTGAATATCTCTGCAATATATTTACTTCCTGAGCTTCAAAACCACAGCTTAGCCACTCTTCAGAGAGAACAGCAGTGCAGATCACCTAATGGATACAAATAAATGAATGTCTCATGACAGCTAGCCTTTGAGTGAATTTATTATTGAATTACACTCTGGCTTTTTAAGAGCAAGCTGAGCTGACAAGGCTTCTCACCAGTGCAGAAGAAGAAGTAAGACAATGATAAATTACCCCGATGGAGAAAGGCAAAGACCTTGTCTCTTCCCAAATACCAGCAATTATATATTATTCATGTTTGGGAAGAAAAAATAATCATTGCCCATACTGAAATGAGTGTGTATGATGATAAAGCAAGTATCTAAATTAAATTTTGAATGCACAGAATGTCTTTTCACATGATTTTGATGAACAGATAACAAGTACTTCTCTACTTGGTCATTCTTGTATTGATTTTGAAACCACTTACTCTGTTTGCTTTTTCGTTTTTAAGCTGTTCTTAGTTGTCCATCACCATAAGAAGTAACACAAGATGCAGTAGTGTCAATAAGTTAACTATGAAGTAGGACACCTGAATATATTTGTTCTCTTTTGAGGGATAGTGTTAGAAAATGACAGGAGCAGGCTAAAGTCCTGATCCACAGTCTTTTATAGTAGGTGTTGGGATAGGTTGAAGTGCTTCAGAAAGCCATATGTGGAATTGGTACTTCTGTAAAGAAAATTTGAAATCACTCAATTTTGAAGTAAATGTGTTTCATACCCCTCCTTTTTTGAGACAGATTGTGTATATTTACTTGCTGCCAGTGGTATCAACCTGTTGTGATCACTTGGGCAGCTAAAAATAACCATCTGAGTTACATGAAACATCAGAGAGCAGCATCTGTTATTAACTGCAAGAATAGTCCCTGATTGCCCTCAGGTCAGTAGTCTACATATAAAAAGTTAGTTTTGATGATTTAAAATTCTGATCAGAATTAATTTTGCACATGTTTTCCCACTACTGAGTGACAAGGTATCTGTAAACATGTCAGTCAACCTTCCTGTGTCCCCTCTGTGTGCCAGGCAGAACAATATACCTTACTGATCCAGGTAGAGAGGGTTGCACAGCACAGTTAGAAATTCAGAGAGACAGGTATGCTATAAATGCCTGTGTGCACTGTTTTACTGTGACTAGGTAAATAAATTTGTTTTCTTGTCAGAGAGTTAAATTACATTGATCCCAAGTCTCATCAAAACCAAAACTGTGAATATTGATCGTGGCCAAAGAGGAGCTAAGAAAATGGTGGGCGAGGGTGGGAGGGATGGATCTAAATGTTTTTTCAGAATGTTTTGGTAGTCCATCTGGTCAGTCCTAAGTGATTTCAAAGAGCATTGATATGTTTTCTTAGTGTTCTTAGTATCCTTGAGGGAGTTTGCCCACAGAAGCTGTGGCTGCCCTATCCCTGGAAGTATTCAAGGTCAGGTTGGACAGGGCTCTGAGCAATCTGATCTAGTGATAAGTGTCCCTTCCCATGGCAGGGGTTGGAACTGGATGGTCATTAAAGTCCCTTCCAACCCAAATCATTCTCTGATTCTAAGAATGTGTTCACAGCATCTTCTCTTTTCACATATTCCATCCCATTCATGGAGGGCCATGAGCTCACCCCAGCAGATCTTTCTGAAGACTTTTCCCAAGGAAACCAAGGTGCTCTGTCTTTTCTGTATTTTTCCATCAAGAAAAGTGTAACTTTGATATAGTGACATAATAAACACTTCTTTAGTTGAAAACAAAGTTAGAGGTCAAAGAACCAAAACTTATCAGGTGTAGCTTTATCCTGATGATTTCTCCTGAGCTGGCTAGTCCAGCCTACGGCTCTGGCCCAACTCCAGGCAGATGCAGTTTTCTTCAGCAGAAGGAGATTGTCTGGGTCAGATGCACCCACTGAACACAGACACCCAGAAGCGATGCAGGAGCTTAGGGAGCACAGCAGCTCTGTGGGCTAGGACAGCTTGGAATGCTGCATCTGTTTAAAACTGTGCCATAGAGATAACACAGCATTCAGTGTTCTGAGCGTGAGCACTCGTGGCACAGCATGGTACCTACCTTGACAGAAGCAAGGTCATATTTTTCCCTATTATAAACCAAGCTAACACAGCAAGTCTTCAAACCCTCTTCTTCCCAACATTATTGTCTTCCAAAGACATCATTCTTTCAGTGCTTTCTACTTTAATGAACTTCTTATTAGGTACAAGTAATACCTTTTTGAAATACAGGATAACAAGGAATTTTTAAAAAGTTACTGGCTTTTATTTTGGTAATTAATCCCTTCAAGAGGGATTAAGAGCAAAGCATACTTTTAAAATTTACGTTTCCTCTGTACAGGGCTTATTTTTTTTCCCAAGGTTTGCCCTCTAATTTTGAGTTTAGCATAACATTATTTCCATATAGTAAATTAATGTAATATATGCAGCTACTTACATCAACTTTGTGGAATTTGTACCTGCACGACTTCATGAAAGCAAAGCTCCTGTCCATATTTATGTTCTTTTCCATAACACAGACAGTGTAACCATTATGTAATTATATTCCTCTTTTTTAACTGTCAGTAAAAGGAATTTGGTTGGACTTAATGATCTTCGAGGTCTTGTCCAACCTTAATGATTCTGTAATTCTGTAAGTCCCGTGTATTGAAGAAACCGGGCTGCAGCTTTTAAAAAAATGTTTTAAAAATATTAGATATTTATGACCAAGCACTAAAGAAGGAGTAGGATCTTGCTGGTGTGATTTGGGCATGCTTCCAAGGCCCAGCGAGGCAGCTGATGGAAATGCTGCACCATCCTGCACCTGGAATTAAAAGGTCTCAGGTGATACCTGTGTCCCAAGGAGCTCTTGGAGCGTGCAGAAAACAGCTCATTAGGAGTTTTTTTCATGCTTGCAAGTTTTAAAGGCTTGAGATTTAAGTATCTTTCAGATTACAGAGGTAGTGATGTGCACTTTTGGATTTAGGAGTCTAAACTATGGCGTAGGTGTTGATGCATTCTCTTGGATCTGCGCATAGATATTTGATTAATATTTATTCAGTACTTAAGTTACTGTGCTCTGAAAAAAAGCTGCCCTATCAGGAAGAGTCTGTCCTTTGAGTGTGACATTTATTTGCTAAATTGGTTGAAACGTCCTATATAAAAAAGTAGTTTTATAATCCCAAACATAAAATCTTTTATATTTTATTGGACATTTTTTTCCTGATTTCTTTTGATTGTTGCAGATCTATCATACATCTTATACGTAGTTGAAGAACTTCCCCTATGATCATCAAAAGAGAGATGGTTTTGTAATTAATCTGGAAATAATGTATTTTTTCTTCCTCTTCTGCTCAGTTTTGTTTTCATGGTGCCTCAGATTCAATGAAAGGCAGTGCTTTTTTATTCCTGTTCTTCTGCAGAGCTGAATATGTGGCCAGAGCTTACAAAATAAATACCAGATGTAAAATACTGTAATAACACAGAACTACTAAGTTCTGCAGACATTTTTAGTGAAGATTTGGCATGAATGCACTATTCATCTCTGAAAGTTATTGCAGCATAAAGTCTTTATCTCTCATAGAAATAATGGCTATAAAATGACTTCTGAAAAATAATGAAATAAGTATAATTCAGTATGGGGTGGAAAAATGATCTTGCACCTTATGTACTATTGGACACTTGATTTGGATTGTACAGACCTAAAAAATATGAGTGTGATTCTGTTTCTTTGACATCTTCTGCAAAGCAAGAGAGTGTTTATTTGGTTTCACTGGAGAAAAGGAGAGATCAACTCCTAAAGCATTAGTCAATCACATTTTAAGTAAAAGGATTCTTCACTGAAACTTTGCAGTACAGTACAGCCCAACTTTATTATGTGTTGCATTTCCTATAAAACTCTGTTCTAAAATACTTTCATTTAAACAGTTGGAGCCAGTTTTACAGTTTCACAGATGTCATCAGCATCTTTTCCTCTGCTGAGCAGCCTTCCCATATCCCTTACCCTCCCACCTTACCGTTATAGATCAACTGAGAAATCCTGAGGTGTAAAAACAGTGAGTCAATGAGGCATAGAGACACAAGATGCTCTGGATGGCAGGAGTGGCATCTCTTTCCAAGAGTGGCCAGATTGCTTGGCAGATCAGAAAAGAAGATTGCACTGTCATAAAAAGAAAGGACACACATTGAGAAGGTGAATTACGTTCAATTCCTGGGGAAAGTATTCAAAGCAATAAGGGCCTGAGTCTATCAAGAATGGAACCAATAGGGAATTCCTGTGAGAGCAGTGATCATGGAGTTTCTAAAAGTGGTAGGGGGTCCTCAACGGATATTATATTTTGTTAACAAGCTGTCCTGCAATAATAGATACCTCCCTTTCCTTTTAGGGGCGCTACAACTAGCAGTCACTAATACTGCTGAAAAAAGATGATGCCCAAGGAGATGTTCAAGAAGCATCAGTTTATAAGTCTTTACAGAGCAGAATGGAGTCAGGTGCATGCATTGGGAAGCCTGAGGAATAACAACAGTTGGTTCCAAAAACCAAGTCCCTGCTTGTATACTAAATATCAGATGAAGAAGACTCACTGGTTTGATACTGTCCAGTTAGATCTAAAGAGGCAGTAAGAATAAAATCTGCATCTAGAGATGTTATTATAAGTGTTGATTAATAAGCACTTCTTTTTTGACTTCAAATACCAACTTCATTAGCCACATTTATAAAAGTATCTGAACATTATGTGGCTTTTCCCCCTGTCCTTCTTCAGACAGTTTAAGTAATGGATTTTCACTGGAGCTTTCCATTCACTTGGCTTTGCATGTCTTTCATGGAATATCTAAATACTGTAAAAGGCTTCTTGAAAAAGGTTAACAGCTAAGGACCATGCCCACAATAATCATCAGCATCTCCTGATCCTTCAGACATGAGACCTTTTAAGTACCTTCACTGAGTAGGTTAAACAAACAGGTCAGGTGCAGTTTCTTGCTGCAAACAACTTAGAATTGATTTTGTTTTACCAATTCTGTTCAGAGCTCTTAAAAACTTTGCTCTTTGTGACCCACTCTCCTTCTCCAGGGCCCCTATTACATCAACAGCTCACAAAGCAAAATGGCAGGATATGTTCCAAGCCATGTTTGTCAGTGCCACTTAGCATGTCCCCATTTGGGATATGGTCAAACCTTGTGCATTTAGTCCCTTTGTCACATAGACACCAGCATTCTAGTGCTTCCCTTAGTGCAAACTCCTCAGATGGGCCTAATCAGTTATTAAGAATCATGGAATATTTTGGGGTGAAAGAGATCTTTAAAGGCCATCTAGCCCTTGCCATGAGTAGGGACATCTTCAGCTGTATCGGATTGCTCAAAGCCTCATCCAACTTAGCCTTAAATGTTTCCCAGGATAGGGCAGCCGCAACCTCTCCACGCAGCCTGTGCTGCTGTTTTGCCATCCTTATCATAAACTGCTTCTTCCTTAAATCTAGTGCTAATCTACCCTCTTTTAGTTTAGAACCATTATTCCATGTCCTATTGCACCAGGCCCAGCTAAATCCAGCAGGATTATATCACAGCTGCCCAAAATGTGCCAAACCCTTTCAGAAACTCTCTTGTGCTGTCCAGTCTGGGGGTCTTTCAGGATGACTGCTCTTCAATTTTCATTTCCTATGTAAGTCTGCCTTTTTTCTTTTTAACAAGGAGACCTTCAGAAGGATTATTTTCATTCTTTTTCCTTATCTTAATTCCTTAATTCAGAAGGAAGCTAAGAACAGTACATAGGTTTTGACTTGAAGCTTTTCTTACAACTAAACTGAACTAGAAAAGCCAGACAGATTGAATCAGTTCAAGGAAAGACTGTCAGGAGGTTTTTCTCCACAGTTAAGAGGCAAGTGGGCAGGGCTGTTTTTACAGACAGCTTTTGAGGGAAATACTGCCACAAGCAATGAACTTGAACGTGTCTATGTTCTGATCTTTCCTCTTCTTCTTTTGTCCTTCATCTGCCAGCTCAGGCATTTTCTTTGTGTCCATGTGTTTGATCATGATGCCCTTAGCTTTTACCTGGCATTGTACCAAGTGCTCTGTCTATCCTGGTGCAAGACTGCCCTGAGGTTGTCTGACATTAGGCAGGTGTATGCATCCCAAAATGGACAAGGTGCATTTTGATTTGTCCTCTCTTACTCTCAAGCAAAAATGCCACAGCCAAGGCTAAAGACAAGAGATTGTGGCATGTCTGTAGTTCTAGGCACTGATCAGACTGAGTAAATCACAGATGAGTGCCATAAGAATGTAAAAATCCCTATGCAAGGGATTAACAGATTACTACATTTATTCTTCTTATGTCTCTGTAAGGAGGGGATTGGTATTTTGCAGGTGCAGTAAAGAGACATAAACAGACCAGCTGACGTGACTGGTGTCACACAGAAAGGCTGTAGAGATTATTTATTATTAATAACAGTCTTCTCAATGAACTATAACTTTCTGGGTTTTTGTTCTGTGTAGCTCTGTTGAAGTTTTATCCCAAGCAGAAGGATAAATCTTAAATATATGTGTATATATTTATATATACCAATAAAATATGAGAGTGGTAAGCTCAAAGAGATTTATAATGTCAAATTAAATTATTTATTATTAATAACTCGGCTGAGGATGGCTAAGCAGTCATGATAACCATTTTCACATATTGAAACCTTTAAATGAAAAGGTCCGGTGAGGTATGTTGGAAGTATTTTAAGGAGCAACAGAAATTAATCGGAGTGAGATTTCCCATGGCACCTATCCTCAGCCAAGGAAAGAATATACATTTCTTGCAGAAAAAGTGGGATTTAGGTTGCATGGAATTTTCTTCTCACAATGAGAAATGCTTAGCAGAAATAGTATTTTCCCCTTATTTTCAAATGCCAAGCACAAGGTCACCAGAAAACATCTCTGGGTAAAGTGTGTTAGAAGGACCAATGTCTAGGTTGTGAGACACTGGATCAGAGTTAGTATTAAAAACAAATTTTTAATGTGCTCCCATGAGGGGAAATGGCTTTTGTGCAATTTACTTTTCTGGCTTCTGTTCTAAGGCTGGTTTGGTCTGCTTGAATTTTGTTGATAGTCTGTCAAATGTTATTTGTCTCTGAGCAATAGGAAAGCAAAGGTATCAGTGTACCCCTGTCTGTTTTGCCACTGTGGCCCAGATCTTACCTGAAAGATTTAATTTAGTTTTCTTGGGAATAAAGGATAACTTCACAAAGCAACAGTGTATAATTGTGTGATACACCATCTGGCATTGTAAATAGCATTTTTACAATGATTTGGTCTTTCAAGCAAGTTTTTATGGACAAATAAAAACAGCTAAAAAGGAAAAGTCTAATTAAAGAAGAGGGAAAATGGAGACTGCTTTTCTTTGTAAAACAAGAATCCATGCAGCCTCATGTAACAGTAGTGAGGGAAACAAAACAAACAAACAAAACCAAACCAAAAACCAGAGGTGGAATCTATTAATAATTTAATGAAAAGTTGAGGCTCAGGCTACAAGAAATTGAATTTTGTTCAACTGCAGAAAACACTCTGAACTAGCAAGCCTGGACTGAAGGAATTAATCTCTTCTATTAACATGAGAGATAATTTTATGTAAATGTATTTGGAGACCTTCTAGCAGAGCTGAGCATCTTACCAGTACCACTTAACTTCTTTGCACGGTAATTGCATTTAGACCAAGGTCAACTGAAGGAAATAGCTGACTAAATTAGCATTAACCAAGTTCCTGGGGGTCTTGAAGCATTATAGACACTCAATTTTGCCTCCAGAAAGGACATGTTGACACTAGAGAAGCCAGCTGCTTCCAGTGCACTGTGTTTCATTCAACTGGGGCAAATTTTATCACCCAGAGAAGAAGATTTGAGACTCATCAGGGACAGTCTGGGCTTGCATTTTCCTCCAGTTTCCATCTCTACCTCTTTTAAATGGATTAAGATTCATGCATCTTTCTCCAGCTTCTTTTATCGCTGTGGGTTTGAATGATGTCCCCTTAGTGGTAACATCTTTCCTTAAAACATGGAAGTAAAGCGATGGTTACAGTCCTCAGGAGGGTGGGGGATGCAGCGGGGTTTGCTGACGAGCTGCTTCTTTGACAAGAGATAGCCTCCAAGTCCATGAGCACATAGGTGTGCTGGTAGAGTTGGATGAGTGCATCAGCCAGGATGGGAGCTAAGTCTCTTTCCAAAGGTGGGGTGTCAGATGTATTTGCTACAGCTGCCAAGGTGAGAGGAAGCTCTCTGTCCACCTTGTGCTGCTGCTTGCTGTAGAAACAGTTGTCAGTGATATGTAATGGAGCAGATAGCTGTGGATATGAAGCACATCCCACATTTACTGAGCCAGTGGTCCAGGCCAATCTGCTTGCACTTTTACTTAGAACTTTAAAACTGCCTGGATGTGTGTTGTATGTAGGGCAGCAGAAGAGACACCTGCAACATGTATGTTTTTCTGTACTTGCTTTGACTTCTTGGAAGAAAAAAGAACAGGTGGAAGTGTTCTTCATGGGGTCACAGAAATGTATGATCTTGTTCTTATTATTTTAAAACATTTGTAGTTACAGTGTTTACTTGAATATGTGGTACAGAACACTGATTCCTTTGTACTCAGGTCTTAGTATTCATGAAACAGTTTGCAGTGATTCCTTGTCTTCCACAAAATGTGAAGCCCATTTGATGAGAAGCTGAGAGAAGGCTGTTTCAAACCCATCGTATGGTCTCTCTATAGGATGGAAAATAAGATAGGGCAGAGTGGAGCAGATAATGAAAAAATCTAGGAAGACAAAGCCTAGGTCCTGCTGTTGGCTCAGAGATGTGCTCAGACACATTCACTTTATGCAAAAATTGCACTGCAGATGGTGACCTGTTGACTTCATTGTGGTTATTCCAAACATTGACACTTTTCCAAGCATATTTCATGACATCATGATCCTTTCAAGTTATGGTCTACCTATATGTTACAGATGTGCCTGATACTGTATTGGATTATTGTTTTCCAGTTGTTGTATATGGAAAGCTGAGTTAGAGCCTTAAATGGGAGAAGCAATAGAAGTATAAAGGATGTTATTCCCCCCATTAGCCCTATCCCTGAAAATGTTCAAGGGCAAGTTAGATGGGGCTCTGAGTAAACCAGTCTAGTGGAAGGTAGGCAGATTGGAACTAGATGATCTTTAATGTCCCTTCCAGCCCAAATTGTTGTAGGATTGTTGGATTATAAGCTCCAAACTTAGTCCAAGTCTTTTCCTACATTATTCTTAAGAAGTCAGTGATGATATATTGGAGAAAACTCAGGGACATGAAAATAATTTCCAGTATCTAATTTTCCTGTGGCCAATTCCAAAATTATATATGAATATGGTAACATCTTAGATTGCAGACACATTATGGCATTGCTGCGGTCATTTTTGATAATATTGGAGCTGTCCATTTAGATCATTGGGAATTTTAAGATTCCCTGGCAAATGGTCTGTTTGCTGTACTGTGAAATGCAAAAATTGTGCAGCCTTTATTAAATAGAAATTATGCTTTATCTCCTTGCATTATATAATCTCAGGTTTTTAGGTGGACTGTAAGAAAATAACTGGCTCTTTCCCTAATGATCTGTGGTTATGAAATCATCTTTACAAAACATTGCAGAAATCATCCTTTGCCTCAGTGAACCAGCAAAGCACCATTGCTCCGTTGAAGTGCAGCTGGGATGATTTACTCTAGCTGAGATCTGCTTCTGCACCTGGAGAAACATTGGCTTTCAATCTCTGCTCTCCACCAGGACAGCAGTTAGGAAAATTATTCATTGGGTCACATTAGCACACTGACACTACAATTTGCTGTTGCTGCTCAGAAAAATAGTTACCTTCAGCCAAAAATTGGGTTCAGACACTCTCACAGACATGTGATGTTTTGTCTTTATGGGAAGCTCCTAAGGTAGCAATGTAGTAATGGCTTAGAAGTCTGGAAACAGACTTCGGAATGAGAACCAAGAGAATTTGTCTTTGGCTTTACTGCAGGTTTTCTGACTGACCTTGGACAACTGAAAATCATTCCGTGTTTTATTTCCTCTCTCTGTAAAATACAATCTGGCTGTATTAATCAGTGTTTGTAAAGATCCTTGAAATCCTTAGATAAAAGAGCATATTACAGATCACAGAGTAGTTGGAATGGATGTAACCTATAAAATGGTGCAATCTACCAAACTTGGGAAGAAAAAGAGGGAAAGAAAAAGGCCATCCTATTAGTGTGCTCAGCTCCCCAGGCAGATTGCAAGAAAGCTTTCTGAACCTGGCAAATTATCTGTCATGGTTTTCCCAAATGGGAAAAAAATGAGCTGCCAAGCCTTGGTTAGGGTCTTTTGTGGCTTTTATGCCTTAGATATGTCAGTGTACTGCATGGTAATTTTCCGTTCTCTTTGATTTTAAAATGCACCTTGCTGTTAATTAGGGCAATACTGTTAAGACACTACTGGCTGTAGGAAAAGATTCTTCACTCAGATGGTGGTTGGGCACTGGAACAGGCTCCTGAGAGAGTGTTATGGCACCAAGCCTGCCAGAATTACAGAAGTGTTTGGACAACACTTTTAGGAACGTGGTATGATTTGAGGGCTGTTCTGTGCAGGGCCAGGAGCTGGGCTCAGTGACCCTTCCATCTCAGGAGATTCTGTAATTCTGTGAAATTCCAGTGTGATGTTGTGAATTCTTCCAAAGTTTATACTTAATTAAGTATATGCTGCAGCAGTTGCTTTGATATAGTAGGGTAATTGTAAATCTCACTTTGAGTATCAAAGTATCAAATCTCACTTTCAGTATCAGTACACAATGCTTGAGAAAGCCTTCAAGGGCAGCATCCCACCATCAAAACACACAGTATGGCCTCCAGCTTTACAGGTTATAAAGGCCTTGACTTTCTAATCCATAGGAATTCACATCCACATCAGCAGAGGAAAAAACTGCATTTATCAAAAAGACTTACTATTTCTTACCATTTTTCTCCTTGCAGACATGCATGTGTGATTCGAGGCCAGGTGATGACAGCAGATGGAACCCCTCTAGTTGGAGTAAACATCAGCTTTGTCAACAATCCTCTGTTTGGATACACAATCAGCAGACAAGATGGCAGGTAGGATGTCTATATGGGATTTACAGTGTTCAAGCAGCAGTAACAGCTTTATTGCCATGACCACTAAAGATAAACGCCTTCCAAGAGCACATTTATTATTGATGCCTTTTGGTGCATTTTTGTTGGTTGTTTCAGGGCGTCATCTGGCTGATGGTTGGTCCCAGTGATGTTCTTTGCTGTTCAATTCCAGGGCCAGTCTTGTTCAATGTATTTATCAATGGCCTGGATGCAGGAGTTGAATGCACCATTAGCAAGATGCGATTGGTACCAAACTGAGAGGTGTTCTTGATGCTCCTGAGGGACAAGAGACCTTGCAGAGGGATCTAGATAGATTGGAGCATTGGGCTGTGATGAATGGGATGAATTCCAAAAAAAAGTCAAAATGCTGGATTTTCTGCACCTGGAACAAAGTAACACCCAGCACAAGTATAAACTGGGAGAGGAGTGGCTGGAGAACAGCCCTGCAAACAGGGATCTGGGGGTGCTGGCCAGCAGCAGCTGAATAGAAGCTGTTAGAGCAGTGTGTTTTGGCAGCCAGGATAGCAAACCCCATCCTGTGGTGTATCAAACACAGCATGACCAGCCAGTCAAAAAGGTTGTCCAGCTGTACCCAGTGTTGGTGCAGCCTCTCCCAGAACACTGCATGCATTTCTGGGCCCCACAGTTTAAGAAAGGTGTTCAGGTCCCTTAATGTGTCCAGAGGAGGGCAAGAAAATGGTGACAGGACTAGCAGGAATATCCTGTGAGCAGCATCTGAGCACTCTGAGTTTCTCCAGTTCAGAGAAGAGGAGACTTAAAGGGTGACTTCATTGCTTTCTGCAGCTTCCTGAGGAGGGGGAAGTACTGACCTCACCTCCTTGGTATCCACTGGTGGGATTCATGGGAATGGTTCAAAACTGCACTAGGGGATGTTTCGACTGGACATGAGGAAACATTTCTTAACTGAGAAGATGCTTAAACAGGTTTCCAGTTAAATAAACTTCCCTATCCAACCATCCAGAAGCCACTGTGGCAGTCATACTCTCACGCCTGAGCTGGGCCCGAGGTCCCTCCACAACCACACCCACAGTCACACCAGGGTTCCTTACCCTCTAGACCTCAGGTTTCCCATAGCAATGTCTCAGATATCCAGATCCCTAAAACAGTGTCATCTTGGTACAATAACTAAATAACGAGATAAAAGCCCAAGCTGTCTGCAAGGAGGGACCTGGGACAAGGGAAACCACTCACAGTCCAGGCATGGGAAAGTCTGGAGTCCGCGGCTCTTTTCTCCTATCGTGTCTCCATGTGGTTACTCAGCAGTTCCCTGCCTCTTGCCTCAAGCTTTGGCTTGGCCTCCTGCCCCCCAAGGAGCTCAACCTGCAGCTCACACTGCAGTTGCACACAGAGCTATATCTACACCAAATGTAACCTCAGCATTCCTGGAGACATTCAATCCCCCAAGTCTGTCAGTGTTTAAGAGACATTTGGACAAGGCCCTTCATAGCATAGTTTAATTTGATCAGCCCTGAACTGGTAAGGCAGCTGGACTTGATGATCTTTGTACTTCCCTAACAAATGAATAACTTCTCTTCTCTTCTCTTCTCTTCTCTTCTCTTCTCTTCTCTTCTCTTCTCTTCTCTTCTCTTCTCTTCTCTTCTCTTCTCTTCTCTTCTCTTCTCTTCTCTTCTCTTCATTCTTTATTATTATTAATTTTGTGATATCACCCGAAGTCTTTAGCTAGCAATTTGGTAATGCAGTGCCCATGCATATAAAAAAAGATATCTCTTGCTCCCAGCAGCTCTGTTCTTGCTAGTTCATGTTGAAATGATTAGAAAGAAGTCATTAAGATTACCGTTGTGTTAGAGGCAAAATCTGAGCAATCATGCTCAACCAAAACAAAAGCAGTGCAAATTGGGAATGTCTTTCATCTTATCTTTTGTTTATCAGTGCTAATTGGCTCCCTTTCTTTTAAGAACAAAAACGTAGCAAAAGGGGTTCCAGCTGCATATGTTCTATGCTTTGACTACTAACCACTAGCAATTGGGAGAGGATTTATGGATTTTAGCACCTCTCCAGTCCACAACTTTCATTTGAGTTAGCCAGAGAAACAGATAGAACTGTAATGAAAAAGAGGAACATGTGCTAGCAACATGTGTTTGATGCTGTCCTGTTCACACTCAGGGATGTTTGCACCTACTGTAAATAGTGATGGGGACTGGGAGGCTTTCCAAGTGATGTTCCAACTCTTCAATATTACGACAATAAAATGCAGATGATAAAGAGGCATTCCAGGAAAAGGACAGGCCTGGAGCTGGTGTTTTCTTATTGTGAGTAGCTTAGGCATTACTGCAAAAAGGAGAAAATTTGAACATTTGTGCTTAAGGGTATCTTTGACAACCTTACTGAACGTTCTTTGTGGGAACTTAGGATCCAAACCACACTCTCCTGATCAGCTTGCTGTGTATGAACCAGCACAAAATCTGTGTCCAGTAGAACAGATAAATATGACTAAAAGATTTCCTGGACAATGTGCCTGTCATAACCTTTTGTTCTGTCTGTTTCCTTGTATGTGTACAACACCCAACCACTGTATATGATCATTCATTTAGATTACAAGTACTTTGAGGAAAGAAACCATCTCTTTGCTTTGCAGTTGTGCTGTACCTAGCACTGAGGGGCTTTATTGTAAACTGGACCTTTAGCCAGCAAACATGTAAGCTAAAGGGACAGAACATGCAGGTGACTGCTGCAATCTAGGCTCCAGACCTTTGTAATACTCAAGCAAGGATTTCTTCCTGATTCTTGTGTGGTGAAAGGTAACCCCCCCCCCCCCCCGCTATAAATCTACTTCTACTGGCATTTCAAGCTAGGGATGCTCCTTCCATGCAATGTCCTTCCCAAGGTCCAGCTGAGCAGGAGCACAGGGCAGAAAGCTGTGCAGCCAGAGCATCATTATGCTCCATCAGGCTTCGGTGTACTCCTGGTTCCTTGGAGTGGCTGCCAGCCTCCAGAAGCTAAATTAGTTTCAAGGAGCTCAGGGCTGCAGTTTGCTGACTCAGCCCCCAGCAGATACTCAGCTCTAAGTGATAAAAATGACAGAGATCAGCTGTCTCAGAGCAAGGAATCTGTGACCAAGTGGGATTCATCCTAAATGTGTGATTTCTGTAGGCAGCTGGTGGAGGCCAGTGTAACCCCAGACTCTGTAGTGTCAGCTCTTCTGATTTCACTTTCTTCACCTTCCTCTCAAGTCAATCTGCTTCTACAGAAACCTGGTGCACAAACTTCAAATTGTTCAATTGCAGTGCTGAGCCTCCAGAATAATGAACAATACTTTCCAACTTGGCTAAGGGATACATGCAGGTATTTTTCTCAAATGAGAAATGTTGTTCATTCTCAAATGAACAGGTGCATCAGTGCATCTGTTTACTCTGTAGGTACTCCATGGACAAAAACTACTTGTCCATAAATGGACTAGTTAAAGAGCACCAAAATCCATAGAACCATGGAATGGTTTGGGTTGGAAGCAACCTTAAAGATCATCTAGTTCAATTCCCATGCCATAAGCAGGGACAACTGCCACTAGACCAGGCTGATCAAAGTCCCATGAAATCTGTCCTTGAGTCTAGTGACTTCCTCAGTGGTCTGTAAATTACCTTGAGTTAAGACCATTCAAGCTAAAATTTGTCAGGGCAGACAATGTTGTCAGACACCCCTAATTTCAAATCCCAGACTCTGTGCTGATTTAGTGGGTACCATTAGATGGACCTTTTGACCTTCCCAAGCCAGTGAACCAGCCTGTGAAAGGAAGTTAATATTTACTTACCTTCCTTACTGATTGTTATAGTGTTTATTTAATACTATTTGTAAAGCACTTTCAAAATCATGTAAAGAATTCATGCTATTCCAGTTTCTATTATCTTTTTTTATGGCTTTGAGTATTTTTTTTTAATAGAGCATAACATCAGCTTTTTTACAGCAATGTTTTCATGTGATTGGGTCAACTTTAAGAAATTGATGCTCTTAGACAAAAAGCAGGTTCTCCTGACCTACAGTAGAAGGCTGCATGCATTCCCAGTGCAGAACAGTGCAGTCATATGGGGTCATCTCTCCCATCTTCAGTGTCATTCTGGTTTGGAGAAAAAAATGAGAGCACACATGCAAGCAGTTACCTTCTTCCAGGGGTCATGAGATAACTGCATAAAACTCAGCAGGTTTATTATTTGGCATATTCACCATAGGAATATCTATTCTTGAAAATGTGCACTGAGTTGCCTTAAATTGATTTAGTAAATCAGTTTACTGATAGCAGGGAAATAACTGGGATTTTAAAGTAAGGGAATTTAAAGATACAATTGCATTAGTTTAGCTAGATTGGTTCCTAAGCTGATTTTGTTGCTCCAAGTTTGGAGGTTTTGGGGCTTCTTTTTGGCATGATAAAGTTTCCAAATGAGTAAGTAAAATTTCAGTTTTAGAATTACAGTGAACTAAATTTTTCACCTCTCTAAGGGGGCTCCCTTTATTCCAGGTCTCTCCTATTACGCTGCTCAGATACAGCCTGAAATAGTGAAACCCTGGTCCTTTTTGAGTCACATTACTTAGACTGAGCAAAACTTTCATAACTCCAAGGCTTGTGTGTGTTTTTAGCCCAATTACTGCCAAAGAGACTTTGTTTATATAGCAAGGCATGACTATAAAATGACAACTTTCAAACTACTCTGTTGTATGCATTTCTCCATAAAGCAAAGTTAACTGACAGTTCAAAGTATCAGCACTGGATTATAAACCATATGTTTAAATAAAGCTTTAAATTTGATTAAAGTGGTAGTATAGAGAGGCTGCAAGCCCTCAGTATCCCTGGTTTGTAGGAACAGTGTTAATTGAACAGCAAAAAAAACCCCAGACTTTTTCCACATTGCATTCAACAGCTTTGGCGTGGCTTTCTGAGAAATACCATAAACATGAACTTTCAGAGAAAAGAGATGAGAAAGGGTTACACTTTCCTGTGGGGTTTTTATTTTTGAGCTTGCTTTGGATAAATAGATAATTTCATCCTTCAGCTTGTCTCTTCAGAGTCTTTAAAGAAAAACAACAAAATGACTGTACAACAAGTATGATTTTTACAGAGTAATAAAAAATACATCAGAGATGAGCAGCAAAAACAGAAATAAAATTTTCTCCTTCCTTCAATCCCAGGACAGTTTTCCTTTTGTTAAATTGAATTTCAGTGAGGGAAACTCGGAGGTGGTTTTGGTTTGTTTTTTTCTGTTTGGTTTTGGGTTTACCTTTTGTTCAGTTCATCATGGTAACTTGAAAGCTGCACCCTGGGTCTCTTGGAAAACCAGCTTGTGAGCAACACTTCTTGCTAAAAAATACTGCATGGTTCTGTTTTCACAGCTGCTGGAACCTGACATGGAGGTGGTGCTTTCCCTTTTGCATTCTGTTTTGGAGATGCAGGAGAGGCCAGGACATTTCCCCCTAGCAGATTCCTATCCCTGATCCAGGCTCAGTTAAGCCAAAGGGATGAAACAGAAGTGTTTGCAAATAAAACCGCTTCTAACTTGCCTAAAAACTTGTTGAGCATCATTTGTAATGTTTATTTCTTCCCTCCTGTCGGCGGTTCAGTGCCCGGACCCATGCAGAGCAAGCATCTCCCTCCCAGCTGAAGGACTTGCCAAATGCTAATTGACTGTTAAAAACATTCACATCAGGGTACAAACGTTGTGCAGCTTTGCTGGCAGGGACCTGCAAGTTACTCCTCAGGCTGCTGCAAGCCAAGCTCCATAGGTCTGGGAACATGATGCCCCAACTCCAGTGGTAGAATAAACATGGCTTTGGCTTTCTGAAGTGCTTTCCACTTCCTCTCATGGACTCAATTCAACATTCTTCTATGAATAACCTTCTTTTCGTAATTCTGTTTCCTAAATGGCACCTTAGTCCATCAGCCATTAAATAACAAACATTCCCCCAAAAAATTGCTTGACAAAGACCTTTTTTTAGAAATAGTCCATACCCATTGTTGCTCGTCTGGGATTTTTGTACCCAATCTGAAAGCCTCACAATTAATTTTTAAAAATAATTTTTAGATACTTTTTTCATTCTATTTCTTAACATGTACTTACAAGGTGCATCAAGTCTGGCTTTGGGCAGTCAGAGTGTTTCAGATCCCAGTTCTCATGCAGAGAAACACTTAAGCTCATAGCTCTTTAAGCACATGAGCAGCTCTGCTGAAACCAGTGAGCCTGATCACAGGCATAAACTCTCAGTGAGAGTGTCATACAGCAGTACCAAGCATGAAAGTGAGAAGCAGGGATGAGAAAACTTTCTTTGCCTGAAGCACATGTTTGGAATTGCAGCCGAAGAGACAGGGAGAAAAAAACACAAAGGAGCAAAAACAAGAGGTCATCAATTTCTGTTGAAATCCTTTCCTTTCTTACTTAACACGTCATTTTTGGTTTTATGCATAGTAGATACCTTCCCATGGTACTTGATAAAATCACCATCTGTGACAAGATGTGAAGTTTAAATACAAAACTAAGAAAACCACCAGAACCTTATCCCAACATCCTTACATCCAGAGGAAGAATATTTTCCTTATTAAGCCAACATTTTTTCACACAGCTCTGGAAGACTGTCTGTTATCCAGCATTAACACAGACAGAAAACCACTTGGCTGGAGGTAGCTTAGGGTGCAGTCAGAGACTACAGGCAGTGATTCATCTGCCCTGCTGTAAATGATTGAGAGTCAAAAAAGAAGATATGCTGAGTGCTGTGGCACACAGACACCCTGCTCTGTATGTATTTCTAGTAGATTAGGTTTAGTCCATGACTGGGCTCTCTGTGTTCCCTGGGTTGCATTAGGCATTAGTCAAGTTAGCAGAGATGCCAAGACAATTTATATGGGGATGTGTCAAGGAAACCTCTTTCCTAATAGTTTATGTCATCGCGTGAATTGATCCAATCTGTGCATTTGTATGGATAATAACTACTTAGAAAAAAAAAAAAAGAGAAAGTTAGTGTGTATGGCCAAAATATGTTGGTGCTAGAAAAGCACCAACAAAGAAAAACATGTTTCAAAAAAGGGATTGGTATGATTTCAGTATACATGAGGACAATGTGCAAAGAAGCTGAGCTTGGACTTCTGCCTCTGACTTGCTGTTACTCAGGTGAAGCTGATTTGGGGTGCAAATATTAGGTTCATAAAATGAGACTGATGATATTTCTTGCAGTTATTTTTCTGGGGTCCTTGCTAGAAGTTGATACAAACAAATGGGGTAATGTTTGCACTAATTCTGTATTCCATCTCTTAAAACAGCTTTGATCTTGTTACCATTGG
This sequence comes from Cinclus cinclus, assembly GCF_963662255.1. Lineage (NCBI taxonomy): Eukaryota > Metazoa > Chordata > Aves > Passeriformes > Cinclidae > Cinclus > Cinclus cinclus. The sequence goes on along the minus strand of NC_085047.1, from coordinate 33,405,233 downwards.
TGGAATCTCCATTATCCTGCACTTTGAGCGGGCTCCCTTCATCACCCAGGAGCACACACTGTGGTTGCCTTGGGATCGCTTCTTTGTGATGGAAACCATAGTCATGAGGCATGAAGAGAATGAGATCCCAAGCTGTGACCTCAGTAACTTCGCCCGGCCCAACCCTGTGGTCTCTCCATCTCCGCTCACTGCTTTTGCAACTTCCTGCTCAGAGAAAGGTCCTATTGTTCCTGAAATCCAGGTATGAATCATCTGAGCTGAGGGACAATAAAATCCTAGCATGCTTTGGGCTGGAAAACATCTTAACAATCATGTAGTTCCAACCCCCCCCCGCCATAGGCAGGAACACCTTCTGTTAGACCAGGTTGATCAGAGCCCCATCCAACCTGGCATTGAATTGAGACTGGGGCATCCACAGTTCCTTTGGGCAACCTCTGCCAGTGCCTCCTCATCCCCATCTTCTTCCTGTGCTTCTTTTGACAGCTTTGAGCAACACAAATGCAACTATTCCCCTGCTTTCCTAACAATAAGCATTCCCATTTGTTACCCCATTTTTCAGACATTTGACAGGAGTACTCACTCCCAGGCACTCGCTTTACCAGATTTCTTTTCCCTTATCCCTGGCAGATGGAGGCAAAGCAGTTGTAACTGACAGCACGTGAGCTGGGACCCTTGTGTGACTGACGGCAAGCCCTTGGTCAGCCCTTTGGCATTCAACATGCCCAGCACCAGGCTGATGCTCTTCCTGTGCTTTAATGCCTGTCTTCTGTTCAGGAGCAAATTCCACCCACTGGGCACTGTGAACCTTGGTGGTGGAGTGTTGGAGTGAACTTTCTCATGGTTGGAAGCCACACCCCACTCTACACCACTGCTGAGGCATGCAGTTAGCCAGCACATGGCTGAGAATGGGCCAGCCTACAAAGCACCTCAGCTTTATTGCATTTCATGACATTTGGAATAGATGAGCAGAGTGAGAGGGTTACCTTTAATTTCTCATCCCCATTTTTTTTTTTTTTGAGGAAGTGCGAGTCAGATAAAGAGCCTGAACAATCTGCTGTGGCTTCAAAGTATTTTGTCAAATGGAAAGCTGTGTTTTAAACTGAATAGTCCAAAGAACCAAATTACCAATTTTCCTTAAAAACACTAAATCTGTTGAAACATATGTATGTGGCAGCATTCAACATTTGGACATTGGACGCTGTTCTCTGGGTTTTATATGCCAGCATTCAGCATGTCCTGAGTATTGCTTTTAGGAACAATAATCTACCAAGGTGGAAATAATAACAAGTGTAGAGATAAACTGTGTGCTTCCGGCGTGGTACTCCACTGGGGCTGCAGTACCATTAATGAGTAAAGAAGCAACTTTATACCTTCTAATTTTAATAAACCAGGTATTAAACCCAACAACAAATAAAGCTAGTGGTCTCTTTACCTTTCCCTCTGGGCCAAGTCTTACGATCCTTTCTCACACTAATTTCCAATTACAGTCACCATGTTTGTCCCAGCATAATTACTAAATAAGTCCTGTATGTTGTAAAATCCATCATATTATAAGTTCTTGGTTCAGAATCTTGGTTTCCACATATTTTTATTAAATAAACAAACACCATGAAAGGTAATGGTCAGTGTTGCCTGGGAAAAAGCAAATATCTGATACAGTACAACTGTGATCATAACCTCAGTCATTATTTGGTACCACAAATACCTTTCAGTAGACCAGGCTGCTCAGAGCTCTATCCAACCTGACTTTGAATGTTTCCAGGGATGGAGCCTGGGGCATCTACCATGTGTCTGGGCAACCTGTGTCAGTGTTTTACTATCCTCACCAAAGATATTTAGTGCCCTTTGAAATGTCCTCATGATACCCTGCTTGGCCTTCAACTGCCAATGCAGAATGATCCCCCTATCAGTGTCCTGCATTATATCTTCTGAATCCTTGTGAGCAGCAGATCACTTGAACATCCCAAATCCCACAAGACACCTGTAATTATGGAATCTAATACGTAAGAAAGATTAATTTTGAAATTATAAGGAGTTCGTATAGTGCAGTTTTCTGGATATATGCCAAATATCCAAGCTGCCATTTAAGGGGATGGAAATCTAATCAATACATCAGTGGACCCTACACATCACTTAAGCTTTCTGGTTCACACTGATGGTATCAGTTAGATTCCACTGACTGAAACTGATGTTTACATGCTTACCTCACATGAGCATATTTATAAGTTGACATCTGCATTTAGATGCCTTCAACTGGAATTGAATCCCACTCTTAAGTTTACAAGGTAACACCAACCTTCTAAAGGTATCTGCTATTAGCTATAGGGAAGACCTAAAAGAGCAGTTCAGAGGAGACACCTAACTTAGGTTCCTAAATTGAGATAAGATGAATCCCATGCATGATAAACACAGTGCCTTTCCTGTGTGCCATATGTCTGAGCTACAACCTGTAAATCAATATTCCACCTCAAATATTGACAGCTGAAGGTCAGCAGAGTTTGTGGTGCAGGAGTTTACAAGAGAATCTGATTTGTGGCAGACTCCTCACTGTACTGCAGTTCAGAAATGGACTACTTTTCATTTCTATACTGGATGTACATACAATAAAAAAATAACCTATCTGTCCCTTCCTGCAGCTGCATTTTATAATACACAGTTCTCAGTAGGGAAATGTTAAATATAAAAGGTGTGAGCACATAGCTGGGAGGAGGTGACAAGCAGATAGCAGGGCTGGGAAAGAGATTTTGACAAATGGGTAGATAAGAACTTAATGAGCTCCAACAAATAAATGCAGAAATAAATACAGTGCTCTCTACCTGGATGCATTCAAAAAACCTACTAGTGCATTTTTAATATTTTATTCAGGTGCCTATAGTCAGATTTGGGGACATTCAGGATGCCCTGAAGTGTTCCTTCAGGCCTCCAGCTATAGCTTCAGAAAGGTGGAGATGTCAGAAAGGTCCGTGTCAGAGTTGTCATGCCCTTGCAGAAGTTTTGGATACCATAGAACATTTCAAAAGCACTAGATGTCTATGATAAGGCCCCTGAATCAGACTCTAAATGGTTTTCCTTTTTCAAATTCTCTCTGAGCTCTTACCAAAGGAAAAAAAAAATACATTGAAGACATTAACTGTTCCTTGCATGTCTGCTGGCAGAGTGGAGAGTAGCTGTAAGAGACATGTGTAACCCAGCACACAGAAACAAGATCTCCTACGTTGTCTTGTGCAAAGAGTAGAAAAATTTCTACTAAGACAAGAACAGATCAACACCACAGAGCCAAGGGAACATGACAGTGAAAATTTCTACCCTGTGTAAATCCCCAGTAAGCCTGAAGAAGCAGCTCTTCTGCCTGCCCAGCCTTGTGGCTGGACCTCTTCAAAAGAGCAGATTATATTGGAATTAGTCTGGGATAAACTCTTTAAGAGTCTTTCACAAGACCTGCAGCCACAGGAATGTGTCTGGGCTGAGCAGCAGTTATCAACTAGAAATAAGGGCACAATTTAGCTCATTACTTCTAGCACGTTCTGATTATTTTAAAGCTTGTTTTCCTCCTTTTCTCCCACTGAATAGCACACCCCCCTGCCAGTGCCATGTTTTGTTGCTAGTTTGTCACTGCTTACAAACTACAAATAGATTTTGAATCACCTGAATTACTATTTGAGCCCTCGTGCAGCTCATTGCTTTGGCAGCATTAGGGTGACCTTTTCTTTGGAATGGTAGACAGCAGAGATAGATCAGGGCAGAGAGAAATAACTACTGTTGACAAGGATCTGAAACAGACTTTCCAAGTAGTATCTCCATGACAATTATTTTTGCCTGTTTTTGTCCTAATGGGGTTACATATGAAGACAGATTTGATACAAGGGACCACCTTTACTGCAGTTTGGCTCTGGTTGAGCCTGGTCCCTGTCCAGCTTCTTGCTGATCTCATAAAATGTATTTTTTAAATCTTGGGTTCTCACACTTCTGTCATATTTCAGCCTCCTAAGCACTGAGATATGTAAATTAAAAGGACTGCATTAGAGAAGGTAAATATTCATAAATATGGAATGGGGCTTTAACTGTTTGATGTGGCCGTTTTCAAGTGCTGCAACACTCAGAGCCTTCTGGTTGTCACTTGAAAAAGTGTTGGACCTCAGATAACATCTCAGAAGAGGTATTTTCGCGGGGGGGGGGGGGGGGGAGATTACAAGATCTGCCATTTTTGATAACACTAACCAGAAAACCTGTAAGAGTTGAGCAACTCACTGTGCCAGGGAAGTTTGCTGCTCCCACACAGAAGGAGCTGGGTTTAGGAGTGACATAACTTGGAAGGCATGAGGATCATGGAATCCTAGAATCTCCTGAGTGGGAAGGGACCCACAAGGATCATTGAGTCCAGCTTCTGGCCCTGCACAGGACATCCTAAGAGTCACACTGTGATAGATGTGATCCCTTCCTGATGGGTGGAACTCCTGACCCACCTACCTTCAAGCTTCCGTGCCCTTAATATTCAGAAAGATGATTATTGCTAGGGAAGTATTTTCCAAGCTCATTTAGGGTCCAGCACATTGAAGAACTTGAGAAGTGGCACAGGAGAGAACTGTGCCAGCTGTGGCTTTTTAACACATCCCCTTCCAGCTCACTGGTAAGCTTCTACCTTCATTTGTCAATCCTCACCAGAGGTTGCTGACTTTTGCCAAAAATGTCCAAGTTGGGTGCTTACCCAAGAGTGAAGTTTCCTTGAAAGTGACATTTTTTTCTCGTAAGAATTTTTTATCAGCATTTTGCATGGAAAGATCAGCAGAATGTCAGGGATATACTTGTATCACTTTTCATAAACTTTCCAAGCATCTCTCCATTAAAAAATATTAATATTTTAAGCTCTGGTGATAGTTTAGCAGGTAAATTAGTCAAAAATCCCATCTTTGTTGAGACTTGTCTGTTCTCAAGCAGAAAAAGCTTTCTCAGTTGTTTCTTTAGTCTTTTCTGAAGTTTTGTACTGTAATGGGTACCTGTTAGATAACTGTCCCATTCAGTCAGAAATATCCACACTTATGGCTGGAGGTGAAAATGTAGCAACTCATTTAGGATGCAGAGGAGTTTGGAAAAGAAGGAAAAGGAAGAATGCAAGGAAAGGTAAAGGAGCTGTAAGTGGTAGGTAAGGCCAACAGTTTTATCACTTAAGTTAAAAGGAAAGGACTTTTAAGCAAGTGCCAGAATAAGTAGGGATAAATGTGAGGTCAGAAACTAAGGGCGAGAACACAGATTAAAAAAAAAAGGCTGGAGGTAGATGGTAGATCAGGTAGAGAGGGTCAGAGGGGAGGTAGGAGAGGAGCAGTTTCAAAGGAGGAGAGATGTTTAAGTCAGAGGAGGGAGGGTGGAATCAGGATTCACTAATGTCTTGGAGAAAATTGCTTGTTATGATCAGGACCAGGAAACATCCTTAAGGCCAAGTATGGCGTGCTGTTTTACAGGGAAAAGGAAGCCAGGAGACAAAAATTAGAGGCCTCTAAAACCTCTGATGTTAAAAGACAGAAAATGGAAGCTAAACTTGATGGGTTGTAATTATCTGAGATCCCAGACTCTTTTCTCCCTAGGTCCTGGTACTCCTTGTAAGAGTGAGTCCCTTTGTAAACACTGACTTAATGTGACACTTTGTTCTTCTGTTCTCCCGTGTAACAGAAATGGAGAAGTCAGGAGGCATTCCTTAGCTTCCAGAAATAAGTTACGTATATGATTTCATACTTGATGCCTACTAGGTGCCTTTTTAGACATGCCTGCCAGGGCTTTTATACAGGTGTGTTTGATAAATTACAGCTTCACTGCCTTTTCCTGTCTGCTCGCTGCTGATTTAACACCTCATGGATTGCTTTTCCACAGGCTCTACAAGAGGAGATTAACGTTTCCGGCAGTAAAATAAAAGTGAGTTACCTGAGCAGTCGCACAGCTGGCTACAAATCAGTGCTGCGGATCAGCATGACACACCCCACCATCCCCTTCAACCTCATGAAAGTCCACCTCATGGTGGCTGTCGAGGGACGCCTCTTCAGGAAGTGGTTTGCAGCAGCTCCAGACCTGTCCTACTACTTCATCTGGGACAAGACAGATGTCTACAGCCAGAAGGTGTATGGGCTCTCTGAAGCCTTTGGTAAGTGACCACAGTGTTTGTGCCTCCTTTTAGAAGCAGCTAAGTGGCAGTGATAGACCTTGTCCTAGATCAGTATGGTCTGACTGCAGTTGCATTAAATGGTCCCTGCAGATTCACTGCAGCACACATTCCCAGCAGATGAATCACAAAATGGTTTGGGTTGAAGGGAATCTTAAAGACTGTTTAGTTCCAATGCTCCAGTCATGGGCAGGGATGCCACCCATTAGATCGGGTTGCCCAGAGCCCCATTCAGCCTGGCATTGAACACTTTCAAGGACAGAATACAAACACTTATCTGTTCTCTGGCTCATAGCCCAGCACATACATCCTGAGCTGCTCCCATCAAATTCATACAGAAGGAATTAACTGGGACTAGAAGCATTCGACTGCCTCTCACCTACAGCCAAAAACTGTCAACACTGCTTTGAAAGGAATCCCTAGGACAGAGTCCTGATTGCCACTGCTCCTTGTGCCTGACCTTCAGGATTGGTTTAATCTTAGTTTCTCCTTCATTACCCATTCAAGAATGCTATCCCATGCTGGGTGTTTAGTGAGCAGAGGTAATGCAGTTCTGCAGTGATGTTTCCCATCTGTCAACACCCAGTTGACATTCAGTTACAGGTCTTCATCTGAGTCTAGACTAGACCTTTGAGGCTCAGGAAATGATGGCAGCAAAATGGGAGAGATCCCAAATTAGCAAATACAACTCCTGTTGACAGAAGGATGGTTGACTGATGCCTCATAGCTCAAGGAAGATAAGTATTTTTAAAGGAGTTGCAGGATGCCTGGTTTTCCAGGAGTAAGAATAGGTGCCTTCCTCCTCTCACTCAGGCTCAGCAGCCTTGAGAAAGGTGGATGATACACCCTGCTGAGCCTTACCCAGCTCGGAGACCACACTGAGAAATGTGTTCTGGTAGCATATCCTGAAGGATTCTGCGTGCGTGCTCTTTAAGATGCTAGATCATCAGTGGGTCCTGGAGTGCTCCATGAAACAACTCTGCAGCTCCAGAATACTCAGGCAGGTCTGCAGACATCAGCATTCATGCCTTCGATGATTCCCACCTCCAGAAGAGTGAAAAATATTGACCTTTCGTACCCTAACTTACATTTTCTTCTGATGCAATCTGCAGAAGGCTCTGTTTGGTGGCAAATCCTGAGTTCTCTCAGTGCTCAGCACTTTTCAAAGAGGCGGATAAACTTGTAAGATCAGACTCTTTTTTTCTGTCTAATAAAAAACATCTATGTATTTGCTTTTCATTTGTGTGAAACTTGCAGTTCTGCTCTGCTTCAGCTGTAAAGATTAGAAGAAGAAAAGCAGACCAGTAAAAATGGTCCTTCTTCTTCTGAGAAAATCAGAAAGGAATCTATATTCTGTCAAAAACATGAGTTTCCTTCTGCTGACGTAATTTTAAGCAACTCCAGCATGTTCAGTGGAGTTACTTCTGAAACACTCTGATTAGACATCACAGCAAGCAAATTTTTGACATTAACAGTGACCACAAATCAACCTGGCTGAAACTGCTGCCTCTGAGGGACTCACTGCCCCATGCAATAATTGCACAAGTCTTTACCTTCCAAGAAAGATCATGGTCAAGATCAAGTTCCTGGCACGCACTCTTTGATCAAAGAAAATAGATAGGAGTAAAATTCTCTCATCTGAGACTCCAGCACGGGTATACTCTCAAATCATAGAATATCCTGAGTTGGAAGCGACTCACAGAGATCAAGTCCCAGTCTTAAAATGCATTGTTTTAAAATGTATCATTAAAACAGGGTCTTTTAAACTTTTAGCACATTTACCCAAAATCTACAAGGTCATTGACATTTTTAAATGCAGAATTGACTTTTAAGAGAAAAAAATATTAGGATTGTGCATTATGATGATGACATTTTCAATTAAATTAGCAATTTTCCGTAGAAATGCTCTTACCCCTACTCAATTGCAAAATGTGTGCTGGCACTGCATTTCTGGGTTACCAATCTAAGGAGTCTTTTGTTTCTCTCTTCTTCACAGTTTCAGTAGGTTATGAGTATGAATCCTGTCCAGACTTAATCCTATGGGAGAAGAGGACAGCTGTGCTTCAGGGTTATGAAATCGATGCTTCAAAACTTGGAGGATGGTCCCTGGATAAACACCATGCCCTCAACATACAAAGTGGTAGGTTGTCTGTGACACATAACAGGAATGATACAACATTGCAAGACCCAGTTGCCTATCACTAAGTATTCAAGAAAAAGGAAGGAAAGAAACCTGACCAACACATGTGTTCTCTCGTGTATTTCCCTAACAAATGATTTTGAGTAAACTACATTTAGAAGTAATTTGGTGTGCAAAATGTAGAAGAATCTGGCTATCATGAAGTAGTTGAATGTCAGCCCAACTTCGTAGTGTTGTAAAAGAAGGGTATTAACAAGAAAAGTATTCCTAACATAATGAAGGGGACCCTATTCAGATTGGAGCTGTCACTAAGCATAAATCCACCCAAAGGCATCCTCCAAAGTGCCAAGTGCACTTCCAAGCGAGAGGCTGCATAGGTCCCAAGGGAGAATGGAAGGTTCCAGAATCTTAGAAGACTGCTGAGGACTGCAGTAGGGAGGCTTACAAGCTGATCAGAACACATTCAAAGGTGGAAGCACTGTGTCCCTTTGGGCAATAGTGGTATGGGAGCAAACATCTAATTCAGCCCACATTGCTGCTGAGAGAACTACACTTTGAGGGAAAATAGGCTGAGCTCCTCTAAAGCTTTGCAGATGAAACATTTCTCTAGAGAATGTCCCATGGTCTTACTGGCCCTTACATTTCCGTGAGCTGTGTAATTTTTTGTTTTAATTATTTTTTTCCTGGTCAACTGCAAATTACAGGGCAAGGAGGAGCAGACAGGGCAGGTAAAAATTCATAAGATACTGACAAGTGTATTTCATTCAAACGTAAAGACAGTCTTGTTCTCCCTACATATTTTCCTTCTGCAGGAAATGTAATGGGTCTAAAAAAACATTTCATTCAGAAAAGAGGCTCTTTATTTGAAGCTATCACAAAACAATATTATGAAAGATGATAAACCTTCTTGCTACTTAACAGATTTCCCAGTTGGCATGCAGCATTGCCAGTCTGTATTCCCTTTGGTCTCAGTCTCCCCATTTCTTTAATTTCCATAATACTATTTTCTCTCTTTCTAGGCATCTTGCATAAAGGAAATGGGGAAAACCAGTTCATTTCCCAGCAGCCGCCTGTAATTGGAAGCATTATGGGCAACGGCCGCAGACGGAGTATTTCTTGTCCAAGCTGCAATGGTCTGGCAGATGGAAACAAACTCCTGGCTCCTGTTGCCCTAACATGTGGGTCTGATGGAAGTCTTTATGTTGGAGATTTCAACTACATCCGAAGGATTTTTCCCTCTGGCAATGTCACCAACATACTGGAGCTGAGGTACTCTGTGCTGAATGCGGCCGTTAGAGTAATGTTCTTAAGTTCTGCAGAAATCCTATGTACCGAAAAGCAAAACTCTTTAAAGAAAAAAAAAAGCAAACAACACAGCAAAACAGAGAAATAAGCTGTCTGGATCTGCCTCTTCTGCAACTCTGCTGACTTTGATTTACACCAGAAAAACACAGGCCTAGCGAGTTCTTCCAGAACTGAATCACATGCCAAAAATATTGACATATTTCTGTGCTGCTAAATCAGGTTGTGCTGATGTCTGCCTTTTCCTGTAGTCAGAAACCAGTGGGAATGCTGGAAATTAACAAGCAGCCTCTGAGACAACCTAAACTTGAAAGGACACAGCACTGATGATGTAGAGGTGAATCAGGACTGATAACCACTCATAATTTAGAGAAGATGATCGCTCTAGGCAGTCACAGACTGGGGTTTTCTAGTTGTTTCTTGAGGGGACAGCTGTAGCAGCCCCCCCCTCAGTTCCCAACTGTGCCACAGTGTCAGGCTGAACATGCAGATGGAGCATCTGGAAATAAGAGGAGAGTTTCCTTTTAATGCCAGAAAGCAAAGGAAAAAAATACAGCAGGAGAAATAACAAGGAAGGGGAAGGAACATCCATTAAAAACAATGAAGCAGAGGGAAAAGTGTGATTTGTCACAAGTTCTGAGAAAATGGAATAAATTATGGCTGAACCAAATTTCAGATTGAACTCACTGGGGTTATTTTTCCTATCTAAAATTTCCACAACAGATACAAGCATCCACTTCAAAGCAGTGGGGCCTGGTTCTGGGCTTCACATGGCCAGACAAGCCTCACTCCAGGAAAGTCAGATAGAGATAAGGGAGTATTCCTGAATGAGTCTCCTGTGCTTGCCAGGCCTGAACTCAGGTCCTGAGAAGTCAGTATGAGGATAGCCTGATAGGAAGGTTCAGTATTTCCATTCGGCTTTCAAAACCTGGCCTGAAAGTAGAATCTTCCCTGAAGTAAGACCCTCCTCAGATTTAATATCCACTGCTGCTGAGGACAAACATAATACTGCATATCTGCAATGACTGCAGCCAGATTTGTGCAAGATCCCCTTAGTCCCTCGTGCACAAACATGCCATGGTCATCAGACCTCGCCAAAAATCTTGTTTGGCACTCAGAACTATCCTTGTAGATCATGGTATATGAAAAAAAAATAAATCCAGACAGCCAACAGAAGGCTGTCACTTACAGAATAGCTGCCTTGGTATGTGCACCTCAGAGGGCTGGGCACCTTTCAAGTAAGGAAGCAAGAACCTCATTTTTGCTATTGTTCCATGATACATGAGAACATAATATCTCTCATGTTTGTAAGGTGGGAAGCTGGGATAAACCTTCAGACCTGGTCCTCATTAGAGTGTAATATGTTTCCAGTGCCAGAAAGTTATTTTAATGACCAAAGGTGAGATTTCCAGAAGAGCCTAGGTGAACTCAAATCCCATTGCAACAGAGTAGGATTAATATCTCTTTCCCAGAAGTACAGTTTTGAAAACCCAATCTCTGTTTCATTGTCAGTGAAAATACCAGACTCAACAGAGGTTTTGCAAAGTATTTCCTCATTGGGGAAGAGAAAATTGGAAGCCTTGACGGAGTAGCCTTGCTGGCTGTTGTGTAGAGCCACAGAGTTAAATTTACTCCAGAGTTAAATATGCAGCAGTGATTGCTGCTTCATCTGTGCAAACACTCAGGTTACTGGATATAATAAACATTTCTTCACTCTGGTGTGCTATAAAGTAAGTGAGTTCAGATGTCAGCTGGCTAAAAGCTGTGGAGAAAAGCCATTGCTTTTGGACTGAATGGAGTTTGCTTGTGTCTTCTCAAATCAGCATCTCCTTTGAGATTAACACCCTCACTATTTGGCTCCAAGATTTGTTTGCAAGGAGTAGCTTTGGAGTGTGGTGTTCTGGAAAGCAAATGCATTGTGGGTCACAGAGAGCTGCAGCTGGGTATGTAACTTAGACCTATGGAGAATAGGTCCAGCTCAGTATAATTTCAGTCCTCTGGGCTGGAGTTCACAAGGTTACAACAAATGAACTGCCACCTGTAGCTGCAACTCTTAAGTTACCTTTGTAAGTCACAAGATGTTGCTTTGAGGGTGAAAAAAACTGTAAAGGTATCTGCATCTACATCTATTTAGCTCGGTGCTGCACTGAATGATAGATAAAGTCTGATGGTCCTATCTCTTGTGTGAGTGAATAACTCCAAGCAGGTGAGATCGCACTTCCTTTGTGATATGCAGCAGTACATAAGTTAGCTCACTGCCAAGTAATATCCAATATAAAATACATCAGTGTCACTCCAGCTAACTCTTTATTTATTATTGCATTGTATGATACAGTTACTGTCAAGTTTTCAATCTGCTAATAATGCATCGAACTGAGCTGCTAACACCTCATTCTTTCTTCTATTCCCTGCTTTCCTGTCTTCTGTCAGAAATAAAGATTTCAGACATAGGTAAGCCAACCAGTGGAGAATTCTTATGCTGCTCCCTGTCTTGTTGCATGTTGTTACACAGTGAGCCACAAGTGCCATTTCCAGATGATTCAATAGCAAATGAAGCTGGCGTGATTAAAACTGGCGTAGGCAATCAGTCATCAGAACTGGGAGCCATTAATCACAATGTGAGCCATGCAAGCTTCTGCATGAGCTGTTATAGCTGGATACAGGGGAAGTACAGGCATGAGAGGCAAGGTAACAGAAGGAGGAGGGGGGAAGAAAAATGAGTGGGAATTAACAAAGAAAGTAGAATGAGAACAGCATCAGGATACAGATCACTGGAACAACTAGGATGGAAAAAATAATTCTCATATAGTGAAAAGCCTTCGTTTCAGTTTGGGGGGTTTAACTGGCATAATGAAGATCACTATGTGCCCCAGCATCACCCACCCAGGGAAGTTAGACTTTGTTAGCATTTTTCAGTCTGAGCTTTCCATAGAGAGCTTTGACACGTGAAAGTCTGTCAGGCTGAAATAGGAGGTAGTGCAACTCAGAACCTTAGCAAGGAAATGCAATAGAAGAGTAATGACAAGAAAACAAGATTAAAGAGAGACTCCTAAATTGGAGCTTTGTCACTAAGAATATTTGTCACTTGGGTTCACTGGAGTTTCAGTGGGTTTGATCCAATCAGTTGCATTCCAGAAGATGTCAACTTCCTGTCACTGCCTGTGTTTGCAAGGACTTCTCTGACTCTGACAAGTATCCCATCCTTCTCCCTGGTTGCTTTTCTAAAGCAGAAGCTTAGACTGTGTGGAGCTGGGATTTTTGTGTGTGTGTGTGTTTAGTTTTCTTTTGCATTTGGGATTGGGGATTTTTCTTGCTACATGCTTTTCATTTACTGTTTCTTTGACTTCATAGAGGCTATGCTAAACCAGAAATGTTCTTTTATCTGCATGCCTGGAAATGAAATGGAGTAGAAACTTATTTTTTATTCTATTGCCAGAACAATAACGAAGGGCTGAGCTTCACAATATAATGGACTGGCCCAAAGCATCTATTAGCAGGGCTGGGAGGTTGGTACCCAAGACCTTTTCACTGATTGTCCTCATCAGGCTTAGTTCTTTCCCCTCAGCTACTCCTTCAAATCATTTGAAGGCTATAGAAAAATTCATTTCTCTTTGGAACAGCCAGGTTTTATCCCTAATGCCCAGGAAATACACAGCCACTGAAGTGCATCTGCTTTGTCAATGAAGGGCAGCAGCTGGAGACCTGTTATGAGGTTTTGTGTATGAAAGCAGTAACTACAGGAAGATCTATGGAATGGCCCCAAATGCTGCAGACTGGCAAGCAGAGTTGGCAGGGCTTCAGCCTTTAGGTAGTTCCTAAAAATGAAGAAATTAAGTGAAAGAAATCCAAGACATGCCAGTTTCAGTGTAGCTCAAAGGGGACCAGGCAGGGAGGAAGCAGATGAGGAGGTCCAGACCAAATACTCCCATCTGTGACTGCACTGAAGGAGTCACCCATCTGTTAGTGCCTGTTCTGTGACATTTGCTTTAATACTTCTCGCTAGGAAGTCTCTTTGCTCCTGACCCTCAGGGAAATGAGTGGGTATAGTCTCAGCTAAAGCTCCAGTGCTTTGAACTCCAGAAGGTCCTAAGTTTGACACCAGTGACCAGCAATGGTGCAAAGGGTGAGATCCACAGGGTTGAATCTTAGTGGTTTGGAAAAGCTGAAATCCATATGCTAAAGCTGCCTCAGTTCGGGGGAAAGGAATTCCTCCCCAATATGTAGGCTGTGGTGAGCTTGATCTCCAAAGGTTCTGTAGCTACCCACTAAGAGGCTTGGCTTTACAGCTCTGTCTGCGTAGCCAAGGTATAATTCTGCAACAGCCTAAATGAGGGATGTTAGCTAAGCCAAAAAGCATCACCAAATCATGATGCCTTCTCTGCAGCAATGCGGAGGGCAGTGAGGCATTTCTGTCTTGGCCACAAAAAGTGGCCACAGTTTTGTTTTTTTTTTAATTTAAATTAATTTAAATTCCTTTCTTGTTTCCATTCATACTGTAGAGAGAAGTCTACAGTTACTGACAAAGAGAGCTGTTTCAGCGAACAGCCCTAGGATCAGATAAAAAGTCCCTTGCAGTCTCTGGCTTGGCTTATGGCACTGCTATAAAGTTTTATTGTCCAGCATGTCACACTAGGAGAGCTTTGGGCATCACACACAAACAGCAAACACTAAAAGACCAAGTGTAAATTCAGCTCACTGCACTGTGTGGCCTCCTTAGGTATTAATCTATTGAATGTCACCCAGGGAAAACAGACCAGTATCTCACACAAGCTACAATTAAATCCTCTGGTTCTGAGCTGCAGGGTGCTTAGCATGGAGCCATGGAAACACAGCCCCACTGAACAAGAAACTCCTGACTGCAGGAATTTGGTAGTTTTTTAGTCACCAGCAAATGTACATGCCCAGCAAGGCTCAGAGGGGAAGTGGGTAGCTGGCACAGAAGAGGTGGTTTTGTGTCCTTAAACAGAGACATCAGATCCAAAGAAGCCCCAGGGGATTATCAAGGTCAGTGATTGTGGGTAACTAATTTTGTTGGTGTGACTGCTCCTGTCTGTTGACCACAGTGGGAGCCAGAGCTGTACAGTTACCAGCAAAGGAAATTGTCCTTTGAAGAGGTGATAGATGCCCTTGTGTTTGAGAAACTAAGATACAGTTCATCTTAAAAGATAAATGTTGAAAATAATCAGACATGTCCTACCCCAAAAGCTGGTATTTATCCACTGCTTGTAAAGGGAATTAAGGCAACCAGCTCTGATGTGAGCATTCACTTCGTAATCATCTAAAGCATGATGATATTAATCCCTTGGCATTTTTAAGAAACCAACAAAAAGGTACAGTCTGCTGTGCTGGTGTTTTGTAGGGAACCTGCTGAAAAAAGGGACCATCTCCCTTTTCTCATCTCTATTCCTTAGAGACTGGCTTCCCACTCTGGAGGAGGAGCTTCCTTCCTAGGGCTCCTCCAAAACATGGGCTCTCGGCCCAGAGGGAGAATACCAGCCTTTGTTCAAAGCTGTGCATATACCATAGTACAGCTGAAGCAATCCACAATCCAAGCCTCATGCCTCTGCCGGCTCACCCAACTTTGTATCCCATTTCTTCCCTATGCCTGTGTGTAAGGAATCACGTAAAGCACAAAACACTTTAAAATAGAGTCTGGATCTCTTAACGTACCTGCAGAGCTCCCTAAATGGTACTGGCACTATCCTATCCAAAAATGAGAATGATAAAAGAGACAAGGCAGATGTATGGATAAGACTATATGCAACCCCAAACAAGTGGGATTGCTGTGGACTTGGAAGATTTCCCTGTGCTTTCCCAGCACATCACTATGTCACAAGTATACAGGGAAACAATGTCACCTCCATTTCACTTTGGCTTGCAGAACCATGAAACTGTTCTCATTCCCAGTGACTACACCATCATGCCCACTAATACCCATCAGAGTGTCAGTTCTTGGCTAGGGTCCCGCTCATCCCATCACTGCAACTTCAGTGTTGTTGCTTCAGGGGGTTTAAAATATCAATGCATTGCTCAGGTTTTTTTCTAAAAAGCAGTAATAGTTCAAGGAACACTCTGAATATGAAATCAGCTCTTCCTCCACAGTCATTTTTTAGTGGCAGTGCCAATATGGGGATAAATGTTCTAAGACTACAAATAGTGTAGTTGGTCAAGTCTTTTGAATAGTAGAAAGTCTTGTCTTTTATTTTGGATTGTTACCTAGCTGAGAAATATGAGAGGATGAAAGGGGGGAAAAGTCTTCTCTGCTTCACTCCAGGCAAATTTATTTCAGTTGCTGTTCAGTCCAGTCCAATTTACCGCTTGGATTTGCCTATTGATTGTGGCTTTAAATACAAAGTGAATCCCCTATGGTCCTGGCTCCACTGCTCATTCACTGTCACAGATAAAGGGAAGCAGTTTGGGAGATTTTATATGACCAACATACGTTTATTTAAGCATCTTTCACCCTGTAGGATCTAAGGGTGACAAAAAAATTAAAAAAAACAGGAAAAAAGACCCCTCCATTGTATAACACTGTGCAATTCAGGCCAGGGCAGAGCGTGAAACTGTCTCTGTGCAGTGCTGAAAACAGTTGGCAGAAGCCAGGGGGTTAACTTCCAGCTTGACCATTTTTAACAGATTGTTTCAGTGTCTATTCTATACAAGAGCTGGGAATAGAAAATTGTTTTAAGAGCTCTCTTTTTTACAGAAGATTGTAATCAATAATAAATCCACCAGAGGCTGTACAATCCAAAAAATAAATCACAACAATAGTGCTGGGAAAGGGGAGCAGGAATTTCTCCCTGTCCCCATTTTTCTCCATCTCTGGGTAAGTCATTTGCCTTTGCCCATCTGCACACAGCCTGCTGTAAAACTCAGGGAAAGTTATCTGTGCTTGCCAGTCAAACATGGTAAAGTATTGCAAAGTGCCATTAAAACCGTCCTCCTCTTGTCCACCTCCCATGCAAAATAGAGATTATGAACAGCTCAAAAGCTTACTGACATTCAGCAGGGCTTTGTTAGGACAGTCAGCAGAAAATGCAAGGCCCTGATCAAAATGGATGATGGATTCCCACAGGGAACTTCTTCCACCAGGGTTGAAGCCACTTGCTTAGTGTGAGTGGCATGCAGGTAAATGAAATAATACCCTCCCAGCCTGCTGTCATTGGGAAGGAATACAGATGGAGACTGAACTGTCAGGCTGGAGCTGTCTTGAAGGTCAGAGCATTTTATTTAGCAAGAATCAGTGTCATTTTTGGAGATGAAATCTGTTCAGACTTTAATAGGATAAATCACAAGGGATATTCCAGAATAAATCAGAAAGGTGCTTTTCCACCACCCCCATAGTATTGAATAATTTGAATGAAGAACCAATTTACTGCTTTTAAAAGAAGAGAATAACTCAGTAATTTTTACATGTCTGAAGAGGGGGTAATTTTCTTAACATAAAGGTTGAGAGGAATTCTCTATATGCAGAATAGAGTCAACTGTGATCGACACTGTCTAGTCAACTTCTCCTGGAACAATTCCATTAAGTGCAAAATTGTGAACTGTGGCCTAGATTTTTATTATGAATTCTTCGGACTTGATGTGTTTGGACAGCTTGAAGGTGTTCTGGAGAAAAGTAGATACTTTTCATACTTCTAATTACTACTTAGGCTTTCATAGAAGGAAAAAACATCTGTTAAGGACAGATGTTAAAAGTCTAACCTGTTGGTTTGAGGCTTAGAATAGATGCAGCTCAATACACACTAGTAGTCAACAATTTTAATAGAAGATATTAATAACTTTAGTATCTATATTAAAATACGTCTACGTCCTTGCAAGACAATAGTTTAAATTATATCTAAACTCATCTGGTTGGTTTTTTTCTGACCAGTCCTGTTGGATGCTTTCCATAAAGTGGATTCTAGTTTATCAATTTCTTCAGTCTTGGGCTCATTTAATGTTGCAGTCATAGAGCTAAAAATACTATAATTATGTCTGCTCATCCCATTTTCTCAGCTACCCTTTCTTGTGTCCAAGGAAACAGTAAACAGAGGGTGTTCAACAGGGAATTGATGTTCAGGTTCCTCAGCCTAATACCAGTTCATGCTTTACTTGGGTCAAAATGTGCCACTCAGGGAATTATTTTGTTTCTCTCATCACTGAGGTCCAGCTGAATCCAATGGCAGAATTCCCTTAATCTCCCTGAGGGCAGGACAGAACTTTAGAGTCTTTGCTGGAGTCAGCAAGAGCGCCAGATGAGCCTTGATGCAGTGATCTTGCAGGGTGTATCTTAAAGTGCTATAAACAGGCAGTCTCCTTTTGGAGTTTGTATTAGTCTTTGTTGGGAGGGCAGATTTTTTTTTTTCATTATTATTTGTTTTATTTCCCTATTGTTCCATGTTTTCCCTTCCCTTCCTGGCACTGCACGAACACCAGTTTCAGGACTATGTCTGTAACGAGTAAATTAAGCAAACACAGGTAATGGGATTATACCTGTAGTAGTTCCTGGCATGGTTTTTGGCTCAGACCAGAGAGCCCTTTTCTTTGGTTGCCTCCCTCCATGCCAGAGAGCACCCCAGGCACAGCAATTGCTAATGGATATAGCTTGGGAGCCTGTCCTGTAACACACCATGTACTAACCTTGTCCAAGCACTTCTTCACTTTCCCGGTCTTTCTGCCTTGTGCATTTTTATTCTCTGAAGCGTTTACATTGCCTGTTGACTTAAGGAAACACATAATCCAAAAAATTAATAATGTCATACCCTTGTTTTTCAGCCACAGCCCAGCTCATAAGTATTACTTGACCACAGATCCGATCACCGGCTCCATCTACCTCTCGGACACCAACAGCCGACGTATCTATAAAATCAAGTCAACCACATCAGTGAAAGACATTGTGAAGAACTCGGAGGTCTTGGCTGGGACTGGGGATCAGTGCCTCCCATTTGATGATACCCGCTGCGGAGATGGAGGCAAAGGCACTGATGCCACACTTACAAATCCCAGGGGTGAGACTGCTTCTTCTCCACTGGCTTTTTTAAAGGGGGCTTTTTGAAAGCAGCTTGTTTAGTCACACTGGAGATTGCTCTCCTCTCCAATTCTGAAACACATCCTAAGGGCTTGCTCCTGGAAATAAGTGAGCATGTCTCTCCCTCAGCTAGTCGTGTCATGGTTTTTCATATTCACATGGCTGGGAGGAATGCCACACCGGAGGGGTTAATTGATCGGCACACGTTCAGAGGGCAATGGAATAACTCCACCCATCACTTTTACACCTATTGAGCTCCTCCTTACCAAGAATGCTTGGTCCCTCCCGACCTGGGGCAGGATTCACTGACATTTGGTTTACTGAGGCTTTCTTGGCATTAAGAAAAAGCCCTTTGAGCACTGCTTTGGATACGCACACACACACACACACGTACACACACACACGTACACACGCACACACATATATATATAAAATAACATCAGCAAAATAGCATACAGCTCAAAGATACGCGGATGGTGCTTTAGACATTGACATTATATATCTCTGCATCCAGCTTGAATCCTGAAGGGGGTGGATGCTAACTTTGATATGGGAGTGTTCAAATCAGCTTAATTTTACCTGTTTCCAACATACTGAAATGTGAAAAGCACAGTTGAATCAGAATAAATGCATCACGCCGCTTTCAAGGCTGTGAACTAAATTGTTCAAAACAGGTTTAGCCAAACATATGCAGTCCTGTGTGTAGCCAAGACTTCAGTCTGGCAATCTCAAGGTAACAAGCTCTGCAGATGGAGGATGTCGCTCCTCCCAGCTGTCCACAGCTCCTCAGAAAAAAAACAAAAAAAAGCCACATGGGGGGATAGAGATGATGTGGAGGGGAAAGAGGAGTAGAGATGAAATGAGATGAAGGTATTGTTTGTACACAGATTTTCAACCGTGTTTGTGAAGAGGGCTGAGAAGGACACCCATGCAGGAATGCCTTTTTGAGATGTGGCATTTTTGTCTGTTATGCATCATCTTCTGCATAGCTGTTCAGAGTGCAGGGAGTCATTTATAGTTCTTAGCTTTAACTTCAGTGTGCTGCAGGTTTTCTTTTTCATTGCATCAGGGAGTGGTAGCTCCCTCCTTCCTCACCACAGCAACAGCCAAGCCTATCCCAACCTCTTTGTAAAGCAACCCCTCAGCAAAACCTGGGGATCCTTCAGCAAGTGCTCCTGCCCTGGCAGCAGGCTTGGACTAGATGACTTTCAAAGGCCTCTTCCAACCCAAACCGTTCTGTGATTTTATGGAAAGTTATTTCACTAAGAGCAGGTAAGATTCCCAAAGAAGTTGCAGCTGCCCCATCCCTTGAAGTTTTCAAGGGCAGGTTGTATAGGGCTTTGATCTACTTGGTCTAGTGGAAGAAGTCCCAGCTCATGGCAAGGGTTTGTGACTAAATGATCTTTAAAGTCCCCTCCAACCCAAACATTTCAATGATTCTAGGAAGCTATTTTTCATGACATAGAGATGACATTGTTGTTACTGAATACAAGTCCAAAATTATTTAATGAGCTTTTGTGTCAGGTCTGGCTGTGAATTTTTTTTCCAAAAGTATCAAAACTCAGACTTCCACCCTTGTAATATTCAAAGAGTCCAGCATAGTTTCCAGGCGCTCCTGAATCCTATGAGTTAACCATTATATTGGTTTAAGTATTGCCAGAAGCACAGGTGTAAGTAAAGGAACAGCACTGGTGGCCAGTTTGCAGTGTAGAATTTGTCTCGTTGAAATGAGAAGGCTGACTGAAAAGAAAATTAAGTGACTTAGGCAGAGAGATTCAGGCAGTCCAGCAGATCAATCATGAGATCAGGGAATCCAGAAATCTGTAATCTAATTTTCTGCAACTCTTTGAAGTTCAATCAGTGTAAAAAAAAAATACCCCACACTTTTGTTGGTCTTCTGTTCTCCCTTGTACAGGATAAGAGGGATATTATTCATTTCCATTCATGGATAAATGTTACAAGGTTTAGATGACTTATGTTTCTGCTTTGCTATAGCAAACAGCTCGAGTTCAAAGTTTTCAGCACTGAAATCCTTCTTGTTGGCAACTGAAGCTCTCAGGAGGCCATTCTTCCACCTTCATATAACAGCAGAATTCATGGATTCATTCCTCATAGCCCCAAAATTTCACAAAACAGAAGTAAATTGAGAGAGAAAGAAGAAATGACATGAAGGAAAATGACAACAAGAAAATAATCAGAAAGCCCACACTGCCAGTAGAAAGTTCGTAAATAGTGTTCCCTGATCTGATTCTAACCTGACTTTGCAAATTCTGCTGAGGCAACGGCTGTGGCAGGTGTGACTCACTCCCCAGTCCCCTCAATAAGTGATGAACAGTGAAAACCCATGCTGACAGTGTAATGTCACTGTTGTTTATACCTTCACAGTGGTTCATCCTAGCAGAAAAATCCAGCAAATGCTCTTCCCTCATGTATTTCATAATAGTTCAAAATAAAATTGATTTATTGTGTAAGTAACCAGTAGATCTCAAGTGACCCTCTGCTTCTGTGTCTTGGCAGGCAAACAAACACTCATAAGTGAATGGTCAGAGGAAATTAGAAAGCTATTCTATAGCTATAGAGATACCAGCTGGCCAGGGAAGGACTTGGAAAGTCAGTTTTTCAAGAATTGTTGCTCTTCAGAGGACTCTACTTTTTAAGCCTTAAGCTTTTTTTTTTTTTTTTTTTTTTTTTTTTTGCTCTGAACATAATTGCTTCATGCCAAGTAGGATTTCTGTATTTTAAGGACATCTTTGCACTTTTTAAAAAATCAAAAGGAAAAACAATTGTGCCTTTCTTTCATGATGTTTTAATTAGCTGATATTTACAGCTTGCTGGAAAATACTGAGGGATACCTTCCTGACAGATGAAAATGAGCAATTCATTAAGACTGGAGAAATAGTCATTAACTGTCAACATATGCCTTTGCATATACCTTTAGCCTCCTGAACCAGTCAAGCATC
Organism: Cinclus cinclus; assembly: GCF_963662255.1. Taxonomy (NCBI): domain Eukaryota; kingdom Metazoa; phylum Chordata; class Aves; order Passeriformes; family Cinclidae; genus Cinclus; species Cinclus cinclus. The sequence continues at coordinate 33,383,670 of NC_085047.1, read as the reverse complement.
TGATCTAAGCAGGTTTTTTTGGTCTCTTCTCAGTTGAAAGAAACCCTGAAGGTGGTTCATTCTGTGACAATGCACATGTTCAAGGTGGGATGGACTATGTCCTGGGGGTGCTGATCTTCTTCTGGATCTGATAGCCTGACGAATGAGGTCCCCACTGCAACAAGCATATGTTCAGAATGGTTCTGTACTTTCTGGGCAGCAGACTTTTCCCCATTGTTTTGATCACTTCCTCCAGTTCTCACCTCAACTCCCTTGAATTCAGAGGGAATAATTTCATAGAATTATAGAGTGCTTTGGGTTGGAAGGGACCTTCCTAGACCATACAGTCCCAGCCCCACTGCCATGGGCAGGAACACCTTTCACTAAATCAGGTTGTTAAGACCCCCATCCAGCCTGGCCTTGAAACTTCCAGGGATGGAGCATCCACAGACTCTCTGGGCAACCTGTGCCAATGGCTCACCACCCTCACAGGAAAGAATTTCTTTTTAATATATAATCTAAACCCACTGTGTTTTCGGTCAGAACCATTATCCCTTGTCCTGTCAATACATTTCTCTGAAGTACCTTCTGGACAGAGGTTCTTGTCTCACTCTAGTGAAGGAAGAACTCATTTCAGACCATCAGCTTAGAAAAGACATTAGAAGGGGTAAAACCTCCAGGAATTTCACGCTTTACCCATCTTTGGCTTGTTAAATAAAGGTAGGCTACAGAAACACAGGACAGATAGATCCACAGATGAAATAGAGGTGGCAGCCATTTGGTCAGGGTATTTATCATAGCTATTAGGAACCAGTCTGATCCGTCCAATTCATTTGCCACAGAGCACAGCAAAGCTTTCAGATGCTAATGAATTTCAATATATCCTTGCAAATTAAAGTGTTACCACTTCCTAATTATCATCCGCTAATAATGATCCTCTTCTACAAGCAGTCTAAAGAAAAATTAAAACTCAAGCTTGTCAGAGCATTTCTTTTCATCCGAGTACTCACCATTGGTTCTTCTCAGGAAAATGTTGTGGCAGAGAAATTACCAAGGAGCCTGCAATTAAGAGAGATTGCAGTGACAAGTCTGACACAATAGGAAGAAGGTTTCAGAAGGCACATGGGGAGAGAGGGGGCATCTCATTCATTTAGCACTGTAACACCAATGTGAAATGAAGTATAATTAATTTGGGGACAGATTGGTTCTTTCACTCTGCCCTGATGAATGTGTAAACAAAATTCTCAGTTGTTCACTAAGTGTTGAAGAGTTCAACAGAATTAATTGAGGAAACCAGCCCTCCACCGGCTGTTAACATTTTTATGGTCAGATAATAAATAGGACCATTTTGGGGAAGACCAGAGGCTGACTGAACAACATTTCTTGTCACCTGTTCTGGCCAGAAAAGACACTTAGGGACAGGGGCGATGTGGTCTTCCTGTGCTAACACCCCATATTCTAGTCATCAGCATTTAGTGGACTTTCTGAAGAAGTTGCACCAGACCTGTGCTTATATACCAGCATCCATTGGCTTAGAAACCTTCCCCAACACCTAGTTTTGTTCTTCCAGGCACTCTCTGCTAATAATTTCCACAATTTCTTTAGGCAGGTCATGTAAAAGAATGGTCCTTCTGAGGCCAAGCCACTGCTTTCTTTTTTGTATTTTTTTTGTATCTTTGCTAATTCTTTGCTGTCTTGTAATTCCATTCTTTACCACTGCATAGCACAAAACTGATCTTAGCAGGAGACTTTTCACAGGAATTCCAGAATCTTTTCCTGTATGCTCTTTTTCAGATTGTCAATGTATATGGGTAGTTAGACTTTCTCCTTCCCCTGTGAATTCCTTTGTGCTTACTGACACTGATTTTTATCTGCCATTTTACTACCCAGGCATTCATCATCCAATCAGACAAGAAAGGTCCAAATTTCGATTTCTTTTAAGCACCTTTTTTTTCAGTTAAAAGGCGTTTTTCCCCTTTTTCTTCTCCTAACTAGAGCTATGTGCACCACGCAATCACTTTTAGTGGTTTGTCTTCTACAAGAAACTCACCATGTCCCAGTAGCTATTTGCAGCATAACGCTGTGCTGTCACTTCTTCATGATACAAGGTCCTGACATTTCAAGCAAATGTCACCACGTCACAGCTTTCTATCAGCACAGCTCAGTGGTATGATGCACATGGTGCTACAAACCCTTGTTCTGTAAGACATCTCTTCTTACACAAGGGGAGCCAGTGCAATTTCATAGCGTATGTATTTCACATCTCAGAACTTAAGGTTCGGATCTGCAACACTACCTGGGTAGTGGCAGCTGCTGTTTCCTTTCAGTAACCGTGAGGCTGAACTTTGAGATATATGCTGAAAGGCTGTAATTCCCTTATGTTCCTATGGAAACATGAGAGGAGCCTTCTGCCAAAGCAAGCCAAGTTCTTGGGCTTAACATGCATAATATGTGAACTACCCATTTCTGTGCCTGTTTGCAGGAGCCAGCTCCCAGCACTGGAACTGTGCCTATATCAGGAAGGAAACAGAAAAGTCCAATCTAACCTCTACAATTTGCCACAAAGCATCCATGAAATGCTTCTTTCCCTTTTCACAGAAGTCATCCATCCAAAGACACTTGTCTGTGGGATAGCAGGGGCTCTTCTTCGTAACTAGTTTTGATTCCAAGACAATCAGCAAAATCAGGAAGGGATTGGAGCAGTTACCACGTAAGGAATGTGTGCAAATGGGAATTTGGGGCTTTGACAGACTGCAAACTCTGCTGGCCTACAGAACATCTCAGGAAATTTGAGGTAATTGAGGTTGCTTAGCCTCCATGAAAGAGGGATAAGTAGAGAAGTGCTCAGTGATAAGAACACATACACATACCATTGCCCTGGAGCAGGGTAGTAAGTGGTAACTTTGCTATTCCACTTCAACTTACTCGAGTGTGCAAGCTTGTTGTCTAAGCTGGAATGCAAAATAAAGTTGTGCCCTGTCAGCTGATGAGAGCTGGCTCCAGGGCCAAAGTGCATCCAGGTTATTATTACTGTAACTGGGTAATCAGAACAGCCATCAAACCCCAGCGCTGCACACAGTGAGCCACTGCCAGCAGACACTGCTGATAAGTTCAATCCAATACATATGGAACTAGCTAAGGGAGAAAATTCTGCCTCATTGAAAATCACATTATCCAGCCTGCCACCCTTCACTGGCTTTTGGCTTGTCACACAGACTAATGGACAGGCACCTGGAAAAATACTTGTTGTGAACCAAGGAATGGATAAGAGACTCTTGTCTTTGACAAAAGCCAATTAAGATCAACTAAACCTTCTATCATGCCTCTTCCAAAAAAAAGCACATCTACCATATTGCTTAAAGAGCTCAATTGTGTTCTTGGTTTTTAAGCAGATGCCAGTAAACAAAAAAGAACTTGACACTCAACAGGCAAAATAATTAAGAGGATCAGAGACCTTCAACAGCAGATGCCAGTGACAGGTGACGTGTGTCAGTATCCTGGGTGACTCATTGAAGGGGACATAGCACTGACAAATCTCATGGCAGATGATGATAGCTTCCTGAAAGCCATGGATGCCAGTGAGATATTGATGCTTATCCCATCAGACCTTTCCGCAAGCATTTAATGAAGTATTAAAATACAAATGATGTGTTTATATTGTACAGTGAGAATAAATGGCTACTACTACCATTGCTTCTCCCATAGTATTCATCAAATCATAGAATGGTTTGGATTGGCAGGGTCTGTAAAGACCATATAGTTCCTATCCACCCTGGGGGGGGTGGGGGGGCACACCTTCCACTAGACCAGGTTGCTCAAAGCCCAACCAACCTGTTCTTGAACAGTTCCAGGGATGGGGCAGCCACAGTTTCTTTGGGAAACCTTTGATAGTGCCTCACCACCCTCAGTAAATTTAAATGTTCAACAGTTACCTTGTGCTCCTCTTGAAGGCTCTTGTTTCATGGTCCTGCCAAGATGAGACGTTGGCATGAATTGAACACAGGTATTAAAGCGCAGGACTAGAAACAATCTTTTAGGTCGTTCAGTCTTATCATCCATTATCTCAGCAATCCTGCTCTATAATCCCCTCCAAAATTAATTAACTTCATCCTGAAAGCAGGAAGTAATTTTTTCCTCACTGCCATAGAGGCTATTCTGAAACCACACTGCTCTGATGGTCAAATATCTGATCCAGGTCAAAGTGATGCCCTTCAAACACGATGATGCTTTGAAGAAGTAGCAAAAATGCTGGTTTTGCCTCCTGGCAATAACACACAGCTCCCATTCAGCTCAGTGATCTGAAACACCAACAGTTTTCTGACTCCTCACTGACTTAGAATCAACAGGTTGCAACCATGTCTGAATCCCTTCCTTTACCTCAGCTCAATAGAGAAGTTTGTTCTTTCTCTCAATGACTTAGTCCTGATGTTTGTCTGCCAGGCCAGATTACCTTCTGTGGATTTCCTTATAATGAATTCTGCTATGTTTTTCCACATATCACCTACCTCCATGGCTTCCAGCCCATGCAATACTTCAGTGCTGGCTGAAGGCCATGATTTTAGCTGCCAAAGCAATCAGGGGATTAGTCCCTGCTTTATGAAAATCTAGAATTTTTGATCTGTGAACTGCTGCATCTGCACAGCAGAGCTCACAGTGGATGGAGACTGAGGATAAGTGTTTCAAATAAGGGGATCTGGCTGCAAAACAGCATTTTTGAGGAACACATGATCTGATCACTTTTCAAACATTCTTAAAGCTTTCTATCTGAAACAGAATTTCCATCATTTCTGTCACCAAGATGACAGCCAAAGAGAGTCTAGTGAGGATTCAGCTCACTAATTTAATCTGCCTACAATATAAATGTTTTCTTTAGAGATATTTGCTGTAGTCTCCTTTTATAGTCAAATGGGAGGAAAAGGTACTTCTAGCAGGATTTGTATAATCTCTTGGGGATATGGGCTTTAGGGTGATACAAATTGCACTCTCAAAGTAGATTTCTCTCTCCACTGATTGGAATAGCTTCAGATACTTGCTTAGATGCACAGTACAGATGTCTGCTTTTTGTCAAGTGATTGTTAACCCTGCAAGCAAAGGAAACCAAACAGGAAGATCCTAATATTTATATATTTCAATCAGAATTTTTGCTTGCACAGAAAAAGATGTTACAGGCCTCTACATCCTTTTCCTGTTTCTTTACAAGCATTTAGTGGCTTTAACACACTCAAATATTATGCTGAATGACATTCTGCTTCTGTAGGGTAGATGAGGTGAATGACTTTATTAGTATCTGTGGAGTTATTTTAATTTATACTTGCACAAAGGAGAGGTGAATAAAGCCCCTAACTTCTTATTCCTTGCTCAGTCACGACCTTTCTCTGTGACCTTGTGAGACTTGCATTATCTGTTAATTTTCTGATATGTAAAATTAGAATGATCACTCTCATAGACTGTTATGAGGTCTAATTAGAAAGTGTAAAGCTCTATGAAATCCTCTGATGGAAGATGCAGAAGGTAGCTAGCCTAGGATAAAGAGGATTAAAGGAGGTTGTGCTAACATAACAAATACTTGAGAAATTATGCTTAGGGGAAGGTGAAATGACACATATCTGCAGGGCAAGAAATGAGATCGGCAGCCTGTAACTGCTGTCAGCAGACCTCATATCCACTGACAGAAGTGTGTCTACCAGGGAGGTTTGGACAATGAAATTAATCACTAGCAGAGTTCAGAATCAGGTGAAACACTGTATAGTAGTAGGATTATCCTAGGGAAAACCCTTCCTCATTTATCCATCTGGAATTGGAGTGACCTGATGGACCTTTCACAGCCTTTATTCATCACCATTTTTGAAAGATTCATCAGTGTAGCATTTTTACGTGCATGGCTTGCCATTCATACCATGAGCAATAAAACCAGGTTTCTGAACACCCAAGACACGCAGTTATTGGAAAACCTTTCCATTTCAGGAGTTCACCAAATGCCATGCCCTTTTCCAGGAGCGAGCAGGGATTTCTGAATTGCAATGTGTGCCATTTGAAGGTGCCTTCCATGGAAGGGTGCCAGTTCAATGCTCTTGATAACCAGGACTCCCATATGCCCAACTCTTCTCTCATCCTTTTGGAATGCCATAAAATATATTGCTCCTCATGTCAGGCTGCCACCACTTTCTGACTGTCTTTCTTTGTTCCTCCCCAGGCATCACTGTGGACAAGTTTGGGCTGATTTACTTCGTGGATGGCACCATGATCAGGCGCATTGATCAGAATGGGATCATCTCAACTGTGTTGGGTTCCAATGACTTGACATCTGCTCGCCCTCTCAGTTGTGACTCTGTTATGGACATTTCTCAGGTAAGATAATGGTTTGGTTTTGTTTTTACAGAATGCAAGCCTACACCTTCACCCTTATTTGGACGTCTGTATCCTTCCCCAGCAGGTCTGACAAAGAGGCATGAGCTCAAGGAGAGTTGCATTTCTACATGGTTTATAGTGTAAAATTGACCGGATCATAAAAGAATTGCCCTGTAAAGACAGAAGTAAACACTTGACTGCCCTGACTTATAGATTTCTGGGGTGAGATTTTTAAAGATGTCCCAGACACAGAGCTGACTTCTTTCCAGTTCCCAGTGAGTGGGCAAGCACAGATTCCTGGGAAGGCAGGTTTTGTTACACTTAAGTCTCACTGTATGCCATGGACTGTATGCCATGCTCCATTATAACATTTTAGCTAATCACAGATTTTTTTCTCTTCTTCCCCTCATCCTAATTTGGCCCAGCACAATTTTAGACCTGAATCAAATTAACATAGGAAATACTGATTGGAGGATGTGGTGCCAAAATTAGCAACAGCAGGAAAACAAGAATCTTGAATTGCATCAGATTGCAAATTGGTTGCAGCTACCATCATGCTGGGCTTTTAAGTCCTGCTGCTTCAAGGTGGAGAGAAAAAAGAAGAGAGAAAAGAAAAAATCTCATTTTGATGATTGCTTTACTGCTGGATGGTGCAGAAGAGAAATCTGTTACAGCCCAGCGCTCAGTTTTGCGTGGCACTGGCCAACTTGTCAAATTGTGCCAGTTTAGGACAGTGTCCTTTGAAACCTTTGTGCCACTTGTTGTTTGCATGACTGCAGAAATGTTGTTCTCTCCTATGAAAATATAGATCATAGCTGGAGGGCTAAGTACTGTTATTCAGCCACAATAGATGTCAATGGGGTTTCCCTTTTGTAACTACCTAGATAATTTCCATGCTCCCATATGGAATCTGTTCTTGTTTTTTCCCTCTAATTTGAAAAGATTATTCTTGCTTCCTTGCAACTGGCTCCCACTGTCTGTAATTTATGAACAAGCTGAAATTATGACTTTAGAAGTTGTTCTGCCTTCAATAGAGGCAAAGTTTTGATGGTTAAAGGCCACCTTGTAGTATGTTTCTCATCTTACAGACATAGTTTCTTCTTTATGTGAATTTCAGGGTCAGTTAGCACCAGACAGTTATGTAATGAGGCTTTAAAAATTATTTACTTCCAGGTTGTGTAGCTCCTATGTAAACCAATGTCATGTTCAAACACTTTTGAGATGAACATATATCAGCTGAAGACTCTTTTTTTTTTTTTTTCCCTTTTCATAAAATGACAGGCACTATTTTTAGATTAACCTATACTGGGATTGGCAGATTGACCACTCCTGTTCTAGAGAAACATACTGAATACAAGCTTAATTAAAAAATAAAATCCAGCTTGGGAAGCAGCTTTTTATCATTTACAGCAGATAGAAGGGTCTTTTCTGCCAGGTCCCTGAGGCTCCCGGGAACATGAGGACATGAAATATTTAGCTGCCACTGTTGACAAGGAATGGTTTTTAAGAAATTGAAAATTCCCTAGTCAGTTCAGAATAAACTCAGCTCTTGATGCTAACTGAAGACTGCAGAGCTTAAAGACCACTGGAAGGGATGGAGGCATGAATTATTAAAGAGAAAACCACAGGCTATAATGTTTTACTACAAGAAGGGTTAAAATAGGCCAGGAGCTGAGAAAAGGAAGGAGATTTTGCAAGCAGAGAGCCAGAGTAGACAGAGCTCAGCAAACTGCTTAGCCATGAAAATAAGCCTCACGCATCCAGGCATTAGAAGATGCAATGAACTAAATACCTTACATCTGATTCCTTAAAAATGCTGAAAAGATATACAGAGGCATCAAAACAAAGCATGGCTGTAGCAGAGATGTTTAACTACAGGCCTTAAAAATGGGAATTTCCTTTGTTCCTGTAGATCTTCCCTGGTCTCTTCTTACACAGCTTTAAATAAAATTAGAGTGAAAAATGGTTTCCTGGTCCTGAGTCTGCTGGCATCCACTCCTTCCCCTTCCAATAAGGTTGTACAAAGTACTCCTCTAAGCTTAGTCACATCAGACAAATGAGAAGAAGCACCAATTGCTGAGAAAAGAGGGTTCAAAACAAAGAAACTATCCTGGAACTGATAGGTACCCATGAGCACAAGACTGATTTTTTTTTTTTTAATGTAAAAACTGAAATGAAATAAAATAATCCCAGTTGAGTTCTTTTAAAAAAATCTGAATTATGTTAAACATTTTTTAGGTTTAGCAACTAAAAGAGAAGACTCACTTGAAAAGAGCATGTTGCAGAAGTGGAGCTAGAAGTGAAGTCATTGTAGTGCTCACTCACTTGTGGTGTTGCCAGTCACTGTTTTAGTGGATTATCCATGTAGAACTGGGATGTGTCACTCCTGAACCCATTTTTCCATTATGCTAAAACAAATGTGAAAATCATCGTGAATGCACAAGCATTCTACTCCATGAACTGAAATTGCCTGAATTTCCTGTGAATTGCTCCTCTGCATTTTTACAGCATAAAGCAGAAAACCATAGGTTATAACTTAGATATTCACACATGCTGGCACAGCTGCCAGTTTTGTGTCTATCCCTCCTTTTCATTTACCAAGAAGAGTTCAGTTTTCACTTGTGTGAAAAATCCTTTAGTAGAAGAATCACTCTTTTGTGTGTCTGATTTCATAGCACTTCACACAGCAAAATTTACAGTCTGAAGTCTCCGCTATGAGGTCCAGCTTCCATAAATTAAAAATGCACAGGAGAGGGAAAATCATAGAACAGTTTGCCTCTGTCCATTATCCTGTTCCCACCAGTGTTCCAGTGCAGAGTGTGGGTGTCGGCTTTACGTGACCAGGAGTTAAACCCCCTTACTCACAGCAGGTTATATCCTCTATAGCTATCTATCACATAATAATTAGTTGTGGCATTTTTCACCCATTCCCCCTTTAATCCATGTTGATTCCATCCTTATTGTGATTGATTTATAGCAATCATGAAGTAGAAAAATGTCTTGCTGTAAAAATTCCCTTGTGGTTTTTTTTTTACCTTGAAGGTTCGTCTAGAATGGCCCACGGATCTGGCAGTGAATCCCATGGATAATTCGCTCTACGTCCTCGACAATAACGTCGTGCTGCAGATCTCTGAGAACCACCAAGTGCGCATTGTGGCAGGAAGGCCCATGCACTGCCAGGTGCCAGGCATGGATCACTTTCTCCTCAGCAAGGTGGCAATCCACGCCACGCTGGAGTCTGCCACCGCCCTGGCTGTGTCCCACAATGGGGTCCTGTACATCGCTGAGACCGACGAGAAGAAGATCAACCGCATCAGGCAGGTCACCACCAACGGGGAGATCTCCCTGGTGGCTGGTGCGCCAAGCAGCTGCGACTGCAAGAACGATGCCAACTGCGACTGCTTCTCCGGGGACGACGGCTACGCCAAGGACGCCAAGCTCAATGCCCCCTCCTCCCTGGCTGTGTGTGCGGATGGGGAACTGTACGTCGCCGATCTGGGCAATATCCGAATCCGCTTCATTCGCAAAAACAAACCCTTCCTCAACACGCAAAATCTGTATGAGTTATCCTCACCCATAGACCAGGAGCTCTACTTGTTTGACACCAGTGGGAAGCACCTTTATACTCAGAGCCTTACCACTGGAGATTATCTTTACAATTTTACTTATTCCGGAGATGGAGATATAACCCTGATCACTGACAATAATGGCAACTTAGTCAATATCCGAAGAGATTCCACAGGGATGCCCCTCTGGCTGGTGGTGCCTGATGGCCAAGTCTACTGGGTGACAATTGGTACCAACAGTGCACTCAAGAGTGTAACAACACAGGGGCATGAAGTAGCCATGATGACTTACCACGGCAACTCTGGTCTCCTTGCCACTAAAAGCAATGAAAATGGTTGGACAACATTTTATGAGTAAGTATTTTATGAATATTGGGGCTGCTGACTTCATTCTGTGTTCTCTGAACCGTGCAAGGTTGGTAGAATTTAATTCCCTGATCAGAATTATTGTCCAAATAAAATGGCCAGAACAGAGAGTATTAGATTTCACTCAAACACCAGATACTGGCAGTAAGTGCATTAGAGCTTGAATAAGCACCCTCTACCAAGTCAAGAGTCAGGCAGAATTTCTGCTGAGTTTTTCTAAGTAATTTGGACACCTGGTTCTTCTTAACTATAGTCAGGACTGAAGATTTAGATTGCGTGTCAGAGAATTTTTCTTGGCTTTGAAAGCCTTGGAAATATGAAAGTTCCATCAGAGCCTCTTTTTTTCGCAGCTTTTCACCTTCTTCCTATGCTGCAGTGTCTTTTTTGTGCCTGTTTGAAATGTCTGATGTAGAATGACAATTGACAATGACTAATGAGAGCTTGCTCTGGAAACAATTCTGTAATTAATGGACTGCTCAATTCCTACTGTTGCAATTTGTCTCACTAAGCTTTAAAAGTAGTCTTGGAACTATTCAAGAATGTCCCCAAAGAGTTTTTAAGCAGAGAGAAGAAAGTATGCATTGAAAAACCAGAGATGGCAGTATCTTGAATATTTGTACTTCTTTTCTGTACTACTGTTAGCAATTCCCTGCTTATAAATATTGTGAAGACAGCACATTTCTGATA